>NC_081425.1:46558179-46821080 GCF_949786415.1 Peromyscus eremicus | reverse complement strand
ATCACCGGCCACCAAATGCTACACATTTATATAGGAAAGGTTTACATGCAGCTTGGGATTGGACGAAGGGGCTAGGGGTGAGGTAGTTCTTTGAAGTTACTGGCTGAACTATAAACATGAGGTTACTGACGGCTGACAGGATTCAGAGTGTCTACAGAGTCATAAATTTTTACTCCATATGTCCTGCTTTTGTGAACCCAGGATAGATACATTCAGATTTATTGTTGCAGTCCTACTCTCCCCTGAGTTCAACTTCTGGTCAGTTGAGCCCATTACTCCCCATATTGGGGACTTGGGCAACCGGAAACTTCAGAGGAGGAAGTTGCAGCAGCGGCTAAGAATGCAGAACTGCATTTTTTGGCGCCTTTCCTTTGTCTGGAGACTCTCTGAGAGGGTGGAGTTTGGAGAAAGGGGGGGGGGGGACGAGCTTCCAGGAGTATGCAGAGGTGACCCGGAGGAGGCTCATAATTTCCAATTGTCTTTCTATGCTTCCTCATTCTGAGGGCACAGCCGTGAGTGCTGTGCTCCCGTGATCTCCCAAGTCCATTTTAGGAAGACTTTGCCTCAGTGACTTCGTTCTCTTTCACATCAGGTAATTCTAAGAATAACAGATTTTAAGAACAATACACAGCCAAATCAGAAATCAAAGACCTCAAAATGCTTCCCAGCGAATGGCTAACCCACCATCCATTTCATCACCTGGCTTCCTTTGAACAGTGACAAAATCTAAGTGAAAACACAATAAAGGTTATGGGAAGGCTGTCTATATTCCCTGAGCAGCAGCCCTGTACCTTCCCTCAACTCAGAAAAGGGGCTCAACAGAAAAGAATAAATAAAACCCATCACCCACTGCGGGTGTAAGATGGTCTGAGGGTGTTGCTGAGTTGGGGAAAGAGCTTTAGAAGAAGGCAGGGACTTGGATTGTTCAGCAATATAGAGAAACCCAGTTAAATCTGAATTTCAGAAACACAACAATAAATTTAGCATATCTCATGCAACATTTAGGATGCAGTTACACTTCAGTGTTTACCTGAAATTCCAGCTTCACTGCGTGTCTTATGTTTTTTTCGTGTCTTATGTTTTTTTATTTGTTGAATCTGGCAAATGTAGGAGAGGAGACACAAAAAGGAGTCTAATAAAAACCCTTCTTTTAGGATAGGGATGTAGCTCCGTGGTAGAGCATTTGCCTAACATGCACAACAAGGCCCTGGGTTTGACTCTCAGTACTGAAAAGACAAGTCCATCATTATGAGAGTGGATTACTATCTGTATCCTTCTTGCTAACTCCACTCCTTTTCCGGGGGGCCCAGTGGGTGACTCCTTTTCTCTGGCCGCAAGACTGTAAGGTCTCAGATCTGCCTCAACTAGAAAGTCAAACACTGTTGGGTGCTGCTTGTGTCTGCTTCTTAATAAGACCAATGTGCCTTTATTTGGTGTGTGTGTGTGTGTATGTGTGTGTGTAAGGTATGTGAATGTGCACGTTTGTGGGTGTGGGTGTGGACACACCCATGCCATGCTGTGCACAGGGAGGTCAGAGGACAGTGGTCCCATCTCAGTTCTCACCTTTCTGCCTTGTGAGAGACAGTCTCTTCCCCACTTTACAAGCCACGCTAGCCAGCCTGTGCGTTTCTGGAGAGTCTCCTGTCCTCACCTCGTTCCTGTACACACTTGGATTACAAAATATGCTTGAGCCACTGTGTCTGGCTTTTATGTGGGTTCCAGGGTCCAAACGAAGGTGGTCAGGCTGTACAGTCAGCACTTTTACCCACTGAACTAGCTCCCCAGCTCCCGGTGTGCCTTTAAATCCCAGAGTTTCAGATAATAGAAGCATTCAAGCAGAGGGAAGCTATCAATGTAGAAAGTGGTCCCCGATGTTCCTGATCCACTAAGAAGAGTATTTGGGGGCAGGAGGAATGCTTGAGCACCAAAACATTGCTGAGTGTCTGTTGTAGCAAATAGGAGGACCAGAAGGGAAGAGACTATGTGGTTCCCGCCCTCAGGAATTTCTTAGTGTACTTGAGGCAACCAAGTACCCTTCATCTAATCAAGCAACCTTTGAGGCTGATCATAGCACACAGCACGCACATACAAGCCATCAGCAACCATCAAGGTTGATCATAGCACACAGCACACACATACAAGCTATCAGCAACCTTCGAGGTTGGTCATAGCACACAGCATGCACATACATACAAGCCATCAGCAACCATCAAGGTTGATCATAGCACACAGCACACACATACAAGCCATCAGCAGTTCCCAATTAGCAATTGCCACAGCTGGGCTGGTTGACACGCCTCTGCAGACTGTCAATTAAGCAGAAAATGCACCCAAATGTAACGGTTTATCGTTTACAACAACGGGAACATTTTGGTGCAGGGTCCATGAGTGTCCAATTCAGTAGGATAATGTGCCAGAGTCTGGGTGTTGCTTTGTGCACACACAATACCTGTGCATTAAAGAAAAAGCACCCAGAGATTAGGAGAACTCTTATTTATATATGGGCTACAAACGAACATGTCCAGAGAGAGATAGAGAAATGTGTGTGTTCTGGAGTGTAAGCAAATCCCTCTGAGGAGCCGACTGTCTTTGTAAATTAATCTGGTCCAGAGAGAGTCATTGTCACTGGGCTTAGATACACATTGCTGAAAACATAGTTCTAGAGGGGCTGGAGAGATGATTCAGTGGATGAAGTACAAGGACCTGAGTTTGAGTCCCCCGTATCTACATAAAGGCCAGTTGTGGCAGTATGCACTTAGGACCCACGTGCTGGAGGTACAGATCCTGGGTGCTTGTTAGCCGGGCAGGCCGGCCAAAATCTGAGCTCCACTGAAAGACCTCATCTCAGAAACGTAAGGTCCAGAGCAACAGAGAAAGATATACTATGTTTACTTCCGGCTTCTACCCATGTACATATGGGTGCACACATCTGCACATACATGTGTACATATGTGAATGTAACACACACACACACACACACACACACACACACACACACGCACACACACACAGCACATACATATCAATAAATAAGCAAACTCCTTTCAACAATCAAAGGTAGTTCTGGAACAATTAGCCATTCATACTCAGACACACAGAAATACGAGAGATTTGTGGCCAAGTGCCACCCGACAGCATCACGCAGCACCACACAATGAAGAGGAAGCAGCAGATGGCCCAGAAACTGGTGTGGCTTGAAGAGCAACATGACGGTTGAGCGTCCCGTCACTGAAGAAGAGCTCTAAGATGATGAAGGGAACCTTGAATCTGCTGACAGGTGACCTGTGTCCCTAACACTGCAAGTCTTTGTCCTAACAGAGAGGGGCATCCATTGATGGGAAGTCCTGTGAGTGACTTCCTGGAGGCAGAAGACAGACACAACACCTGTATGATGGGAAATCCAGCTTACAGCAAGAGATAGAATCTTTGGAAAATGATACCGCATGCTCCAACAACCTCACTCTCTGTGTTTTAAGATGTACCCAGGGTTTGTTTTTATCGGGAATTATATCAGACAGAAACCATGGCTTTGACGGGAAAAGCATAGTACTTTCAGTTTGGGGGAGGACCCCCCCAACCCCACCCCAAGGCACACAGAGAAGACCAGGGTCCATCAGGAGGCGGAAGGATGGAGAGAAGCCTAGGCAGAGCCTTTGTGTTGCGTTCACTGGAGTAACAGGGGAGGCAGAGTTAGTGTCGGAGCAACCTGCTGTCAGCTAGTTTGAATAAGGTGGGAGGGAAGTGAAGCCTGGGCGAGAGGATTTGGGGGTGATTTAGGGCAGAGAACAGGGTCCTAGTTTGATAAAAGGATCGGACATGGGCTCTGGATTAGTAATTATCTAATCATGGAAGGACAGTGCGTCCCTCAGGCCTGTAAGACCCAGGTGTCAACACATCAAAACATATAGAAAAGGATAAAACACGACCAAATCAACCCCTTCCCTGTAAAACCCTATTTTTCTGGACAAATGAAACTATAATCTAAAAGCTTTTATCTCTTGTAGAAAGGTCCTACAGTGGGAGGGATTGTAAGAAAACTCTCCCTTCACAGTTGGCTGGGTAAGTGGGGTGAGACCCAAACCAGGACAGTAGAGAACAGGAGAGCATAGAGAGGGACTGCAGCCTGTCGGGAGTGAAGAGATTCATAAGATGACAGTCTTTCTAAGGGTGTGCCCCGGGGCAAGCAAGGAAAGGAAGATATGCTAGTTAAGGTTCCTGGTTACAAACAGCAAAATCTGTTTCAGCTAGTTGAATCAGAACATAATAGTAAGGCTAGGTACACAGGTGCATGCCTGTAATTCTAGCACAAAAGAAGCTGAGAGGGGAAGATTTCAAGTTCAATTCCAACCTGGGCCCTGTCTCAAAGCAGAAGAAGAAGGAGGATGGAGAGGAGGAGGTGGCACAGGAAATATTTACAGGATATTATAGGACTAGAGAGTTACTGCCAGGGATTAAACAGATTGAAAAAAAAAAAATCCCACCCAGCTACAGCATATAACTCTTCTAACAGAAATACCATAGCTATTGCTCTCTCTGCTAGATAGCACAGTGGCTGGTGAAGCAGAACAGAAAGAAAGATGGCGAAAATTACGGGGACATGGGCAGGGGAAAACCTGGATTCTGGGTTTCGCCGGCTGAGAAGCAAGAACTCCAGTAAAGCTGCCAGCGTTTGCTGTACCAATTGGACCTATCGCCTCCACAGAAGCAGCATCCCTTTCATATGAAGAACATTTGCTTAAGCCCTTTCTCCCTTCCCGACTGCAAACCTACGATTTTTCAGGACTCTCACCAGAAACCCCATTTACAGTAAAAAAAATAAAAATTAAAAAAAAATGTCTACATCCCTCACCCAGCTGTAGTGGCTCCTGGTTTTACCAAATACTTCCATCCAAGGCACCTCTGGAGCCACCACCCTACAATCTCACTTGTCAAAAAGAAAGAGACAAGGAAAAAATAAATTTCTCAGCAGCACTTTGAGGCACATCTTGAGGGCCACCAAAAGCCTATACGTGGGAAATGATGTGACTCTCCTGCGAGAAGCCCACACCAACACTTGGATGTGTCTTTTCCCCCCACGAGCATAATTCTCTCTGTTATGCTGTTGTATATGGGAGGTCCTGGCGGGTAGAGCCCAGGTGCCCCACAGCGGGTGAGAGACAGAGCTGCCATGCAGACAGCGCTCGGTGACTAGTTTTATTTTGGTGGGGAGGAGGGGGAGAGAAAGAGGAAAAGAGAGAGGGAGAGAGAGAGAGAAGGGCAAGGGGTGTGCACCTGGTGGGAAGGAAGCAGAAGAAAGAGAGGAAGGGGCGGAGTTTATCCTTTTACAGGCAGGGCGTTGCCAAGGGGCGGGATCAGAATAATAACACTTTCCTTAACCCCTGTGCTTAACATGTATGTTTAAAATGTCTTTAAAGAATCTGGAACTTTTCTTGGAAGGCCACACTCATGGCCTCTGTTGTTCTCTATTCTTTCTCTAAGCAGCTTTCTTTTGACTTTTCATAAAGTCCAGCTCTGCTTCCTACTGCCTTGTCCTGAAATCTTTTCTACACTGAAACCAAGGATCTGGTTTTATTTGAGTTGAGGTGCACTCCCCACCCCCAAAGCTTCATGAAACTCTCTGGCCACTGCAGAGTCCAGCTATTTGCTTCTGCTGACTGATAGACCCCAGACCCAGGGTACTACCTTCTCGAGGGGGCACCCCAAGAACCCAGACTCCAGTCCAGTTGATGCAACAGCACGAGGTTTTTATTGAAGCGGCTGTACAGTCGGGCAAACTCTTGTCCTGGGAGCAAGAGTCGCATCTTACTGCAGCCCCATGGGGGTTTTTAAAGGAAAAACCCACAAAAGCCATAAGATTACAACTCCCATACAATTTCGTTTCACAAGATCATGGTCTGATCACAGAGTGGGTACAGTCACGTCCACATGTACATTCTTCCTGAAACCTCAAGGGGGGTATCAGGGTGGGAGTGGAGTTTACACAAAGGTTATAGTGGTCCTTCCTGGAACACTTACAACTATCCCAGTCACAGTTGAGCACATCTCTTAACAGAAATCTTTTTACATTGTTACATTGTTACAGGTTGAATAATGACTGAGTCAGGTTGCCCTTGGACATAGATTTTTAGTTTCTCGTTTCCTGGGGCTTGGGGGGTGTAAGCCTGAAGGGTTAGGGTCTTTCACTGACAGCAGACCAGCTGCTCTGTGCCAGGGACCTCAGAAGAGGCTGCTATCTCAGCCATCATGCTTGATGATTAAAATAAAAAAGTCCTCCTGTAATACCCAGCATCCTACATGCCAGGGAAATTGGGGAATGTAAGCCCACATTTTCCAGCTCAGGAAGTCAAACCAAGAGGGGACTGGGTTTGGATTGACCAGCTCACACTGTGCTGTGTCGAGTATGACATTTCCCCCGTGGGCGACGTGTTTGAACCCTGGGTCTCTAACTGGCACACTGTTACGGGAGGCTACAGAACCTTTAGGATATGTGTCCTAGTCAGCAGAGGTGGGCCACTGGAGGTTAAATCCACTTCTACGGCTACCTAAGCTCGCTGCTTCCTGATGTGCCTGATGTGAGGAGTCCCTTCCTCAGCCTCCCTCTACTATGGACACAACTGACCCAGAGGCCAGACCTTCCCGCCATGGTAACCACATCCTCCAAAACTGGGAGCCCAAAGCGACCTTTCCTCCCTTAAATCCTGTCAGATGTGTTGTCTCCAGTAGCAAGAAAAGCAACCAATAGGGGACTACAGGAAGGAATGAGACTCCAGAGTTTCAAGGAAAACAAAACAAAACAAAACAAAAACAGATCAGAAGCAACTGTTGTGGAGATAGACACCCATGTGCTCCACTGTCCCCGTGTCCCTGTGAGCCAGGGAGCAAAGGCTGAGTAATCCCAGGACAAAGGCACCAAGACCCTTTAAGTAAGTACACAGCATTTTGCCCGCAGACATATTCCCGAAACAGTGAACTAAATCACACGCTAAGTACCACATATAATATTTATCGCCCTCAGCATCCCACCGTGAATCCTTTCACAACGTGAATAACCGCCCTCCCGTATTTCTTCTGTGTGAAACTGGATTTAATATATTGAGCTTTCTTAAATCAAGACGCGTCATCCCCCTGGAACCTTTTAAAAGCATGGAGCATCGCAAATTTCGTGAAAGGAGGCCATAAAAGTCCCAGCTTTGCTGTGACGGACGGACACAAGAGAAGTGCAGACAGAAGGGAGCCGCTACCAATGCCATCGCTACGCTCTTCCCCTGGGTCAGAGGAAGCCAGTGACTGTTTATACACACCAACAAGACTTACCCAATAGTCTCAAGGGCGTCAGGTCACACTCAGACGTGTGTCGATAATGGCTATTTTGAAGGCTAAAGAGTCCAAGGTGATTTGGTCCCCAACCTGCGACACCCTATCTTTCTGCCATCAGTACAGTTGTTTTCCTTTTTTACATTGATTTTTATTTGTATGCGCGCTTGTGTGTGTGTGGGGGGGGTGCGCACACACATGTATGCCACAGGTGTGTGGGTGCCCACGCAGGCCAGAGGAAGGCATTGGAACTCCTGAAGCTAGAGTTACAGGCCACCTGGTGTGGGTGCTGGAAACCGTACTCAGGCCCTCTGGAAAAGCAGCAAGCTCTCTTAACCACTAAGCCGTCCCTCCAGCCCCTCACAGAGGTTTTAATCAGTCAGCCTTGCAGAGTGTTTAACGCGGATGTGTAGTTTTTTTTTTTTTTTTTTCTAGAAACTTACTTCCAAACAGCTAAAACGTGGCAGTATGGTTGTAAAGGAAGTGAACTGTGTGATCCTAATACCTGCTCATGCCCCATGAGCAGCTAAAAGCCCTTGGGGTATCCAGTCACCCTGGCAGGAATGTGTGTGCTCTAACTACCCATCCCAGTGTTGGAAGGGGAGTCAGTGTCCTCACAGAAGGCAGCTAGGGCATGGTAAATGATACCTCACACTGGTCCGCAGCATGCAAAGCAAAATTGCTGAGATAGTGGTGGCTGTGTGCGTGGGGGTGGGGGATGGGCCCCCTGTACGAGCTTCGGCTTTTTTCTTATTACTTTTATCAGTCTGGCCCTGAGACCTGGAGGCCAAACGCTGTACATAATGAAAGATGTCTCTGCCTGCTCACTCAAATCTCAGCTCATAATGGAGATGGCTTCTCACTAATAGATTCCTGTACTCCTTCCCCAGAGCCTTGTCAGATAATAGCACCACAGAAGCAATAACAGAGGAGGGACCAGCTGACACACTTCCACGCCCAAGAGGAGGAGGGGGCTTCTGGGTTGCACTTTCTGGGGCAGAATCAAATTATTTATGGGCCATTTAGATGCAAATGTGTCGTACATTTAGCAAACAGGTTGCATATGCAGACAATTTAGCCACACAATGACTGCGTAAGGACAACCGATCTAATCTCCCTGCATCAACTGTGTCTCTTCAAAGGGGCTTTGGATTTTCTCTGAATTGATCAAACTTGACAAGCAATTTCTACCTAATGTTTAGGCAGGCCTCTTTTCTCTTCTCTATCTGCAGGTGAGAAATCCTATTTTCTGCTAGTGTGGAAGTAATGTAAAAGGCTACAGATGCAAGCGAAGAAAAAAGAGGAAATATTACATGGAGGACTGTATCGCCACAGAAAATAGGTTCTGGTTTGGTAGCTTTGAAATTACCAAACATTTCCATTTGACATAGCCCCATCCTCTTTC
Source organism: Peromyscus eremicus (assembly GCF_949786415.1). Lineage (NCBI taxonomy): Eukaryota > Metazoa > Chordata > Mammalia > Rodentia > Cricetidae > Peromyscus > Peromyscus eremicus. The sequence goes on along the minus strand of NC_081425.1, from coordinate 46,812,361 downwards.
TGCTTCCTGAGTGGACGAAGGCGAGAAAACAGGGGACAGCCGAGCCTTCTCTGTACAGAGACAGCGTGTTCTTGCCCACATGCCCAATGAAGTCTGCATTCTTGTAAAAGAGTCACCGTGTTCCAGGGACTCTCAGAATCAATGAAAACAGCATTACGGAAAAGAGACCAAATTTGAAAACTCAGCTCAGCCTGGAGTTTATTATCAAAATGTCAGCTTGATTCAGTTGTGCTAAACAAGCCGGTGGATGGGAAAGAGGGAAACCAATAAGCCCAGCAGGTCGGGGAGGTCAGACAGCATCAGCAGGATTTTTCCGTGGCAGGCTGAGCGAGCAGGCGGCCAAGGGGCTGTGCCACCTCTCAGGGAGTTCTGACACCAGCCTGGAAGGTCTACATCCTGATCTCGCAGCTCAAGCCTGGGGGATTTAGATCCTGATGCTACATCGGTGACTTTAAAAGTAAAACCCATAGTCATAGCCAGGGGAAGGATGGCAACCTGAGATTTGCCCCCAGCTTCCCCAAAGATTCCACTTGGGAGAAGTCTCCAGCCACTGCAGGTGGCCCTCTGGCCTGGTTCCTAGAGTACCTGGGGTACACAGCTACATTTACATACTTCTCTAAGAAACTTCCCAGCTTCCTCGAAGGCCAACAAATGCCTTTCGAGAAACAGTGATAAAAACACCAGGGACTCTGGGCTAAAGGCCTTTTACATTTCTTAAGAAGCAGATTTTTTTTTTTAAGTCATTGAAAGAATTTGAGATGATGTTGTAAGGATTCTGTCCTTAATTACATCACCAGCCTGTGACAGCGTCCCAGCTTAAAAAGCGGGTGGGCCCTCTGTGTGTCCCTCTTCTCTTTCCGCTCTTTCTCTACTTCTGTCTGTCCTCTTTCTCTCTCTCTCCCTCTCTTTCTCCCCCCACCCCAATAAAGCTCTAAAAAGGTAACCATAGCTTGTGATTCTTCCGATCAGCACTCTCCTCCACCGGCATGGCCGCTGCGGGTGGTGGCCAGCCGTGAGCAGCGCCGATTTAACCAACAGATGTGATTTTTTTTTTATAAAGCTTTTTATTTGAGATCTTAGAATTGTAAATGCACAGATCACAGATCCCAGTAGAAACCACACTATGCCCCTTTGGGGAGCAAGCTAGGGACTCTTCTTAAGGTCACAAGGAGTGGTGAAGCAGTCTGTCAAGAATGATGACTGGATAGACATGGTGGCACACGCCTTTAGTCACAGCATTAGGAGGCAGAGGCAGGTGGAGCCCTGGGAGTTCAAGGCCAGCCTGGTCTACAGAGCCGTTCCAGGCCATCTAGGGCTATACAGTGACTGAACAATTTTATTTCTACCACTCGTTGGTGGAACCTAGCCCAGCCATCCACATTATTGTTCTAACAGTTCAGTTGCACAATGTCCCTTCTCAGCAAATACTTTCTCTTGGCCTAATCAGGAAGGTCCCAGAGTGGTCCCTACAGAACAAGAAGGGATCCTGGTCACAAAGTGGAGTCGATACAGTCAAATCTCTTTCAGAGCTTTTTGGGTTTGGTTTTGTTTTAAGTCAATGAACTTTGTATATGGAACTCATGTCAAATGAATCTTCTTCACCTCTAGGTCCCTACCAGTGTCTTCACACATAGGCATAGGTGCATGAACACACACACACACACACACCCCTCACACTGTAGCTACCCTCAGTTTCTACCCCCTGCTCTTCATAACTAATAAAGAACACCAAAGCCTGACAGCAGTTGAAAAGGCTAAAACCACGTTCCACCCAGAAACTACTACAGATAAGCCCCCAGGTCAGAACTAGGCTCAATCCAGAATTCATGGAAAACTAGTAGTTTATGACCAAGGAACAGATTGGAGAAGGAATTGAAGCTGGAAAATTAGGAAGAGAAGACACCAGAGCAGGGGAATTAGTTGTCCTAACTGTGGAGGAGCCCCAAAACAGCTTGACCACACAGCTTCCATGACAGGCTTAGGGGCCCTAACACAGCTTCTGTGACAGGCTTACTGGCAGGCAATACCCAGATCCAGGAAAAGCCATAAGCTGACATCACCCAGGGATCCACCCAGGGATGGGGAAATACCTAACATCCCAAACATTCCAACCATTAGATAAGGTGGCCAGATGTCCTTGAGCCTAGTACACACCTATTTCCCCATCTTACCAAGATACCCCTAGATAATTGTCAGCCAATCAGGGTCCTGAACCTGGAAACCCCCTCACCCCAACCTCTGCTATGATAAAAAACCCCACCCCACCTGAGCTCGGGGCTCTCTGCTCTCACCTCTGCATCGGACAGACAGAAGGACCAAGCGGAGCTTGAAATAAAGGTTCTTTGCTTTTACATGTGGGATTCAGTCTCTGTGGTGGTCTTTTTGGGGTCCCTGTGATCTGGGCATAACACTAACAGGGCTTTTCTGAAGGCAGGCTGGCTTTATGGCCTGGTAGATAAGGAGATTGGCTAGATATTGAGAGAGATGAGATAGCATAGGCTGGAGCTCCCTCTAAATGGACTTTAATAGGCATGCAGACTGAGCAAGGATGACTCCAAAGCCTCATTGACAAGAGCCTAGGAGGAACCTGACAGATAGGCCAAAGGGAGCTTTACCTTGAGGTCCAGACTTGAAAGCCCTGCTGCATCTATTGCTTCTACCCACTGAGGTCTTTTCTCCCTGCCCCCCGCCCAGCTCTGCTTCCTCTGCCCTTTCAAAACCATAATCCCTTTGTTCTCATTTGACTCATTGAATTCTGTGCCACATTCAATGTTGGGGATGCTCCTGGGTTTCTCCAGGAGGCCCACTTGTCTCCAGCTCCTCTGACGTTCCTGCGTTCTCTTGCTGCACTGGGGCATCCATCTGACCCTCTCACTCTTGAGCTCCTGCTTCTGGAAAAGTGCTACTTGCCTCTCAGGGATGGAAACTACACAGCCGTTATCCCCTGCAAAGTACTTGAGATTGGATCCTCACTTATATTGAGTAAATGTTCTTACACCTGAGCCGTATTCCCAGCCCACTTCTTAATTTTTTATTTTGAGATAGTGTTTCACTGAACTGTACAAGCTGGCTTTGGAATCACTCTGTAGCTCAGCTGACCATGAACTTGCAATCCTTCTGCCTCCGTTCCCAACGTGCTAAGGTTATAGGCCTGTACCACTGGGCCCGGATTCCACAGGCATCTTGGACCCTTCCCTTTGTCCCATCCCACCTTCCCACTGCACCTTGGACTGCTTGATTCTTCTTCTACATCTCAAGTTCTCCAAGATGCGTACTACACGTCTGAGGTTAAGGTTCATGTTCAGATCCTCTCCTGCGATTTCTCTCTGTCCTGTCACTCTCTGGCACTGGTCATACTCGTGATAGCTTGAGTCTTTGTGTTTATTTTTGACCTGCTTGAATACACCAGAACATCATCAGAGAGTTATCTGATGCCGTGATTTGAACCTTTCAGAGGTGGGGCCTATTAGGTCACAGAGTCACCATCCTAGGATGGGAGGACCTCGGGGCTCTCCAATGAGTAAGTTCCCTCAGTACCAGGTTGGTAGAAATCAAGTCCATCCCACATGGTTGACCTCTTCTGGATATGGCTGCTTCTCTTTCCTCCCCCCCCCCCGCCCCCCATTTACAACACTGCCAGAAATCCACATCAGGATACCAGCACTGTACTGCTTGGAGCCTGCAAGTATCAGAATCACGGATTTTTAAAAAGCTCTTTGTGTATTTACTCATTTGCTGTGTGTATGCACATGTGTGTGCTTGGACAGAGGCTGGCGTCTGCTGTCTTCCTCAATCTCTTTCCACCGTATTTATCTGATGCAGAGTCAATAAAGCCTGGAGTTTGTCAATTCAGGTAAACTGTCTGGCCAGCAAGTTGCAGGGATCCTCCTGTTCCCTCCTCTTCACAGCTGGGAGTACAGGCACACTCCACATTGTCTGGCTTTTTAGAATGTAGATTCCCGGGCTCGAACTCAGGTCCTTGTGTTTGATCAGTAAACACTTTTGCCAACTTAGCTGGTCTCTCTGGCCCCAAACTTCTGAAAGTATTTTATTGTGGTAACACAGAATGAATTTAAAGCCGTTATTTTGAAAATGAGTAAACCTCTAATTGTAATTGCGATCTCTAGAGTGCAGATTGTGAGTTTCTATGTTACGATGAACCTACAAATGAGTTCTGTCGACACAAAACCCATGGCTCTCATCTTAAGGGGAATAAGAGATCGTTTATCCTGGAGCCATTTTGAGTGAGTGACCACAGCCCAGGAACACAGATTCAGGTTACTCCAAATGCCATGTTCTGTCATGGTAGCGGTTTCACAGTTTTACAGAACAAAGAAAGCCATACATAAATGAAGGCAAGTTTAAAGTACATTGATGGATATATCAGAGCAGCAGGTACAGCAAGATGAGGGAGGCTTTTCTGTAGCCCCAAGATGTTATCTGATGACGTTGTTCTTAGCGTTTGGGTTGGTGGAAGCTGGTGGGTTTGCTAAGCTAAGGACTCCAAAGTTATTTTTACCTAATAGTTCTAGAATGTTAGTTCTGACACAGGGGTAGGGAAGGAATGGCTGGCTGGGTCTAACACTAGCCCAAGAAAAGGTAATTAGCCTCTGGATCCGTAACATTCCAACTGATCCATAGTACAGAAGTTTTTTGTTTTTTTGTTTTTTTTGTTTTTTTTTTTTTTTGGTTTTTGGTTTTTCGAGACACTGTTTCTCTGTGTAGCTTTGCGCCTTTCCTGGAACTCACTTGGTAGCCCAGGCTGGCTTCGAACTCACAGAGATTCGCCTGGCTCTGCCTCCCGAGTGCTGGGATTAAAGGCGTGCGCCACCACCGCCCGGCTAGTACAGAAGTTTTAATCGGTCAGTTCTTATTCACAGTTCTAGCCTGTGTCCTGTTCTTATAAAAAGGTGTAATATAAGATGCTGAGCATGTTCTTGCCAGCAGCATTATGTGACTTAATGTCTTAGTTACTGTTCTATTGCTGTGAAGAGACACCATAACCAAGGCAACTTTTATAAAAGAAGGCATTTAATTGGGTAGACTTGCTCACAGTCTTAGAGGGTGAGTCCATGAGCATCATGGTGTGGAGCAAACAGGTATAGAGCTGGAGCAGTAGCTGAGAGCTTTACATCTTGATCCACAGACAGCAGGTAGAGAGATACACTCGATCTGTGTCTAGGGTTTCTATTCCTATGAAGAGACATCATGACCATGGCAACTCTCATAAAAGAGAACATTTCATTGAGGTGGTGGCTTATAGTTTCAGAGGTTTAGTCTGTTATCATCATGGTGGGAGCCTGGAGGCTGGGAGTATGGAGGTGTGCAGGCAGACATGGTGCTGGAGAATTCTACATATTGATCCAAAGGCAACAGGAAGTGAACTGAGACACTGGACGTGGCTTGAGCATATATGAGACCTCAGAGTTCATCCCCACAGTGACACACTTCCTCCAACAAGGCCACACACACTCCAACAAAGTCACATCTCCTAATAGTGCCTCTCCCTTTGGGGGGCATTTTCTTTCTTTCTTTCTTTCTTTCTTTCTTTCTTTCTTTCTTTCTTCCTTTCTTCCTTTCTTTCTTTCTTTTTTTTTTTTTTTTTTTTTTGAGACAGGGTTTCTCTGTGTAGCTTTGTGCCTTTACTGGATCTCACTCTGTAGACCAGGCTGACCTCTAACTCACAAAGATCCACCCGGCTCTGCCTCCCAAGTGCTGGGATTAAAGGCGTCCGCCGCCGCCGCCGCCGCCGCCGCCGCCGCCGCCGCCGCCACCACCACCACCACCCAGCCTGGCATTTTCTTTCAAACCACCACAGTCTGACACGGGCTTTTGAAATTTCAAAGCCCACTTCCAGTGACACACTTCCTCCAACAAGGCCTTAACTCCTCCAACAAGGCCACACCTTCTAATCTTTTCCTAACAGTTTGGAGGTTTGGGACTAAGCATGCAAATGTATGAGTCTATGGGGTGGTAGGGCATTGTCATTTAAACCACCATATTTGATTTTAGTAACTTCCCTTCATCTTATTTACAACAAAAAGCCAGAAAGTTTACTTTATATTTAGCATGATGTTTTCAATATAAAACTGCTACTGCAGTGAATTCCAAAGCATTGATAAAGTTTAAATCATCTTTGGTTGACATCCAAAAAAAAATGGAATGGAAAAAAATCATAAAAACATATTTACAGGTTAGTTTTTTTATAATCACTTCCACAGCCATGGAAAAATCCAATGAGCTCAGTGAAGAGTCCCTAGTTATTGCTTCTGTCTCCAACAACTGTGTGTGTCTGTGTGCATGTTCATGTGTGTGCAAGGAGGTACAGATGCACACACTTGCCTGTGGAGGTTAGAATGAGGTCAAGCTCAGTTGACATTGCTTGGGATGACCATACACTTGATTTTTTGAGACAAAAATCTCTCCCTGAGACCCAGAGCTTGCCTACTGGGGATGAGGCTAGGCTGGCTGGCCAGTGCGACCCAGGGATCTGCCTGTCTCCTCCTCCCCAGAGCTGGGATTACGAGCAGATCCTATCACGCTCGGGTTTGTGCTTGGGTTCTGGGAATTGAACTTGGGTCTCCATGCTTGCACATCAAGCATTTTATAGACTAAAACATCTTCCCCAGTCCTCCAGCAAGTTTAAAAATCATTTTGATAGTCTTGGTCCTAAACATATATAAAGTTTTCACACATAATATAAAACGAGGAAATTTATTTGGAAAGAAATCAATCCCTGGAAAGAAATCAATGGTTGAAAAAAAATTCCTGGTTAAATATAATTAAAACAGTGGCACTGATAATAAACTTAACATGAGTTTCTTTTGTGCAGAACTCAGCAACCACCAAATGTAAGATGCATGGGGCAGGATGTGAGGGAAACCCAGGGCCCTGTCTGTGTCCATCGTCTTCACAGGACCTGATGTGCCCACCATGCAGGAAGCTCCTGTGGTAACTGGTTTGGGGCCTGTCATCTCAGATCTGTGTCTGCCCACCATGCTGTGTCCAGACTCCAACACAGGGATGGATGGGCCTGCAACAGAAAGTCCGCAGCTGTTCGCTGAATCGTAAGGGGAAGCCTGATGAGGTTGGTCTGCAAATTGCCTTGACTGTCTCCCACATGAAAAACCTCGTTCCCAAAGAGTGGGAGGAACAGCCTTGGCCAAGGTGGGCAGGGTCCCTGCTATCAACAATTTTATGTTCCAGTGGGAAAAGACTTCTTAAAAATAAATAAGTAGGGGTGACATCTACTTACTTCACGTAGCGATATTTTTGAGAAAACGTTGAAATCTTTTTCTTTCTTTCTTTCTTTCTTTTTTTTTTTTTTTTAGATTTTTTTAATTTATTATGTATACAGTGTTCTGTCTGCACGTATGCCTGCAGGCCAGAAGAGGGCACCAGATCTCGTTACAGATGGTTGTGAGGCACCATGTGGTTGCTGGGAATTGAACTCAGGATCTCTGGAAGAACAAGCAGTGCTCTTAACCTCCGAGCCATCTCTCCAGCCCCCTTTTTCTTTCTTGATCTGATCAGGCTGCTGAAATATGACACCCCTCCCTATACCTGGACAATATTAAGATCATGAGACTGGCAGGAAGCTTCCTGGTGGGCTGGAGCCCAGGGGAGGGCAGAGGAGCCCAGGAGCAAAGGAAATGTTCTTTGAACTGAAAGTGAAGCACTTTGTGCTGAGCACACAGCGATTCCCGAAGTCCCTGATAGCCCTGAGTCGTGTGAGACGGATCCAATGACCTACCCCACGAGGGGATGGAAGGAGCAACAGGCATAACTTAGAGTTCCAGGGCTCCTTTGATTAACACCCCAGATCCACAGCTCTAATCTCTTTGAGCTGCTAGGGTCGCAGTTCGAATAACTCCTTCTATTTCTCTGAGTTGCATGTAAATGCTCCTGCGTCTCCCTGGAGACCCTGGGGTAGCAGACTTCTCTCCCACTCACTGGAAAACCGCGTAAGAAAGTCAACATTGCTGATTCTGTAAGAACCTGAATGACGAAGCAGCCTGTCCCACATTCCCTCGCTCCTCTGTTCCTTGACTAAATATGCTGTGGGACTTGAAAGGATGGACGTTGGGGCCTACTATATGGCCTCGAGGTCATCAATTTTTCGTTATGTTAAAACAGTAATGTCTTTGTTGAGAGAGGTCATTTGTCCAGAAATCCCTTGGACTCCCATGGGCTGGAATAGAGGCTTTACAAGTTTAAATGACTCTCTTTGGGGACATCCAGGCATCCGATTCATTTGTCCGCAGTGGAATTAAGCTGCAGCATCAGGAGGAGGCAGTGTGAGCATAGGTGACCCCATGTGTCTTCACTCTTTGTGTTCTGTGCTATTTCACACCTGACGTTTGCAAGGTCTCAGGATGCCATGGCTGTGTGTGGCGATGGAGGCCATGTGGGGTCCACAGGAGGAGAAGGGCTTGAAGTTCCCCTATGTGGAACATACAGTGGAGCCTGACTCTGTTACCACCCCAGGTTCTGCCTCCCCAATGTTCAAACAGGCCACAAGGTCCAGAGATTAGTTGGCTAGTCAGCCTGTTCACAAGACCCAGCCACCCACAGGACTCCACTAAAGAAGGAAAAGCCACATCACACATTCCCAGCCCTAGGTGTCCTTTATCAATCAAATGACAACGTTGGAACCCAAAGACTACTAACCCAGAATCTACTGATGGCCTTACTGGTGTATCCCTAGAATCTCCAGTTAGTGAAGGGTGGGGAACGGGCAGGAGAGTGCCTGATACTGTGTTACATTTTTTCTTCGTTCGGTCATTTCACATTACTTTCTCTTGCCTTAACGTAAGAGATATTAAAATATTCCAGGCTATTAAAATAGTGAACATCATTGGTAGAAATGTAGTAGAATTATGTTTTTAAAGCATCATATCTGATACCCTCAGGAAAGGCATTAATGGAATTTTAATGAGAAGTCAGCCTACAGTCATTCTGATGATTCTCTTCACTGCAAAAACTGTCTAAATAACTGGCAACCACGGAGATGCACATAGTTAGCACATAGTTAACATATATACATAGCACATGTATAACTAAGAAAATCAACCCACAACTAGACAAAGATGGTTATTTTTGCGTGAGCGCGGCAGAATGCTAGTTGCCAAATCTGTCTAAGGCTTTACAAAAAGGAATGTATTTTTTTTTCTTAGTGTGTTTCTAGTTTGGGCAAATTTACATGTGACAAAAGGAGATGCCTGTGGTACACACAGAGTCACTTTCTATGGCTCAGTACAGGACACCAAGAATGTTACTGCTTTCTCTTTACTCAGAATAACACCTGAGCTAGGAAACACAGGCCTTGAAACCCAGGAGCTACCAGCAATGTGCTTCCAAACCTGGGAACTTGAGGGGGCGTGCCCCAAAGGGCATAGTATAATAGAAAGGCCCCAAGGCCACACCATTTTGTAAAACCTTATGCTTTTATTTTTTAAGAAAACCGATCTCTCTCACTTTGTCACCTTGCAATGTTCTAAAACTATTGACGAGAAACTTGACAACATAAAACAACGATTTACATCCACAGGTTTTTAGGTAAGGAATTTGCAAAGACCAGAGTAGAGATCTTCCTTTATTCATGATATCTGGGGTCTCTGCAGGGGTGACTCAAAGGTGGGTAAGAGCACTTGGGCAGGGGTGGAGCCATGACAGCTAAGGCTGGAAGAGATGCTTCCAAAAGGGCTTCTGCTCTCGGTCTGGTGCTCGGTTGGGAAGACTTAAGAATGAATTTGTTCCACTAGGTCTGTCTCAGACAGAATGTCCATGACTCGGGGGTCCAAGAGTGAGTCTTCACACAAAAGAAGCGGGAGATGCATGGCATTTAATGTCCCGCCCTTTGAAGTCTCACACAGTATCACTACATTAATCCCAAATCACACTCAGATTCCAGGAAGGCCATAAAGGCTATCTTCTGATGAGGTAGGTATTTGTCAAAAGACTTTTGACTGCATGCTAAAGCTGTTACTAAAGTCACCCAAGAGCCATGCTCATTTGTAACCCTAGGCTCTTGAGACCAAACAGAGATCTTTTCACAACTCAGCCCAAGATAATGAGAGTACCAAACAGTATGACGTGGGTCTGTCTGGGAGGCTGGAAGATATCAACAAAACAAACCTACCTCTCATCCACCTGAAAGGAGGACTGAGTACAGTCAGTCTCATTCCCAGTAACACCCAGACCACTGTGGGATGCTCATGCAGGGCTATTGAAAATAAGCAGAAATTGACTTTAACTGATCTGCATCTTTTTTTTTCTTTAGGTTTTAAAGTAATGGAGATTGAACTGAGGGCTTTCTGCATGCTAAGCACATGCTCTACCACTAGGCTACACTGGTAGCTCTTACCAATATTTTTCTTGTACCTAACTCCATGCCATGGACAGTAGCTGCTCCTAGGTCAGGAATGAACAAATACAAGCCTCCACATCAGGCTCAGATCAACCCCAGTACTCATGAGAAGGCCTTGGTTTCCAGGGTACTCCTTCACTGGGAACACTTGACTTCCAGTGTCCAGCATCTTCCAGGTGCTGTCTTGACCTAAATTTAGGTGACTGTCTCCTTCTACTCTGTCCAGAATTCTGTGGCTAAAGCCCCCTAACTTTGATAGCCTGACAGAGGCAAGAAGCTATTCGCCATTCCATATGGCCTACAGGTGAGAACACAGACAGGAACTGATGGAGGATCAGTTAGGCAGGGTACCATCAATCAAAGTAAGCAGGCTCTGCAGACCACTCATGAGCTCACTCGACAGCCCGCAGTGTACTGAGATGCTTCTTGTATTGATTTCCAAACATTTGCTCTTCTTCCCTCTTCTCGCTGTGGCTTTGTGTTGATTTAAGTCTAGCAACTTCTACTTTTTATGGTTTTTTTGTATTTATTTTTATGCATGGATGTTTGGCCTGCATGTATGTCTGTGTACCACAAGCATGCCTGGTGCAGGAGGAGGCTAGAACATGGTGTCAGAATCCCTAGGACTGGAGTTGTAGACAATTGTGAGCCATCATGTGGCGATGGGAACTGAACTCTGTGCTGTTAACTGCTGAGCCATCTCTCCAGCTCTGACATCATTTGATTTGAATAGTTAAGACTCTGACCACCCCTTCCCCTCCTCTCTACCTCACTCCCCTCCTCCCTTCCTTCCCTTCCCTTCTCTCCAATAGTTATTTCAACCACAGGTGTCCCGACTTTTGACATTGTGATGTGACATTGTTATATACAAATGTGTTGGGACACATTCATAGCTATCCTGGGGATGCATGCAGCCCACGGGTCACAAGCTGGAAGGGCAATAGAGAAACGTCGATGACCAAAACAGACAATTTGATTCTGCCTAGCAGCAGAAAAAAAAACACAACAACAAACAGTAAGTGGTATTCAATAGTAAAATGTGGAAAGGCTGTGGGAAAATTGGAGCTGGCAAGAAGATTACAAACACCAGTGTGAGCCAGGTGGTGGTGGTGGCGCACGCCTTTAATCCCAGCACTCAGGAGGCAGAGGCAGGCGGATCTCTGTGAGTTCAAGGCCAGCCTGGTTTACAGAGCAAGATCCAGGACAGGTACCAAAACTACACAGAGAAACCCTGTCTCGAAAACCAAAAAACCAAAATACAAAACAAAACAAAACACCCCACCAGTGTGATGGTAGAGTTTGAATTAAATATTGAAGGATGAAATTTGATGGAAAAGATGAATGAAGAAGTAAAGGAATGGAGTTTTCCATAGAACCACTGAAGGAAAGATGTGTGCCAGATCGAGCACAGCTGCATCCTGAGACAGGTCCCTGGCTTTATGAATGAACAACACAGACACTAGTGTTTTGGGGCAGATGGAAGAGAGCACATAAAGGTCCTGAGGTTCTATGTTTATTCTGGAAAATAAGGGGGAGATGAAGTTACTGTTCTTTAAGGTACCACATAATCTAACAGATTCTCAGAAAATTACCTTGTCTGCCTTCCTGGGGACAGACTAGAGAGGAGGGAACAGTAGGATGAAGGAGACCACTTACAAGGCCATTACAGAGGGACAGGAGAGAGGAGATGGAGGCCAGGATAGGGAACCATTCACACAGATGCAGCAATGTGGTCAGCCTCAAGACAGGCCTCAAAGACAGGCCGTGAGAACTCGTGGATTAGATATGGAGTGTCTGAGAGGATGGCATTAAGGGGCACCCCGAAGTTTTGGACTGCTCTGGAACAGATGAGAGAAGACAAGAAGTACTGCTGAGACCTGTTAAGTTAGAAATACCCGCTAACTGTCCACGAGCATATGTCCACTGGGCAGTTAAACAGCATGGACACTGCCTCCTAAGAAGATAGCCTAGGGATAGCCCTCCTGGAGGATGCTGGGAGCTTACAGGTGATCGGCAGCTCAAGCAGCTCCCCCTAAAGATATGAAGCCCTTTAACCAAGGAAGTTAGGTAAAAGGACATCTAACTCTCAGCTCCAGACGCAGGACCTCTCCCCTTTGGTGGCAGACCCATAAGGTGTGGATCAGGAGACTCTGACCAAGGTTATCTCCTCCAAGGGTCTGTGAGAGCCCAGGGAAGTAGACACACACTCTGCCCTCTGATAGCTGAACACAAGGAAGGACAGAGGTAGTCAAGAGTTACCATTAGTTAGAGGAAAGATATCGCCTGTGACGTTTTAATGTTAACCTACAGAAAGTACAGGAAATATGGAAAGACAAAAGCAGGAGATTCCTCTGCAAATGTTCTTGTTTGTGAGGTTTATTAGGAAATTGAGTAGAAAACTGAGGGAATTTGGCACCTACGTAGGTTCCCAGAAGTTCTACAAGCCCATCCCTGATTCACAAGCCTTCCAGGGTATGAGGCTCCTCTCTGTGGGCAATGGCCTTCAGAAATCATTTCAAACACCAAGTTGTTGGTTTTTAAACATTAGGATCTTTTGGAACTTGTCAAAACTTAGGCTCCTGGATGGCATCTCTAGGGACTTTGATTCAGGTGATTTTTCAGGAAGAAAATCCTAGGAGTATCTAGCCATGTGAGCCATCACTACCATGACCATAGATAGATGGATGGATAGATAGGTAGATGATAGATAGATAGATAGATAGATAGATAGATAGATAGATAGATAGATTCTCAATAGCAAGACTTTGTTCTCTATGGAAGGCAAGCCTCCAGGGGAGGGTCACCCATCCACAGCTGTTGACAAGGAGAAAGAGAGGGACTACCAGGACACTGGACTTGCTCTTTGTAGGGGGCCCAGCCAACAAAGCTTGAGGGGCTTTCACTTCGGTGTCCGTCTAATTCCTGGAGATTTGCTGGTGTACTGAGAACACGTGTACCTGCTTCAACCGAATGTCACTGTTACACCTTTCACTCTAATAACAAATGTGACTTAAATCGTTTTTCTAGAAAACGCAGTGAGTGTATTCACACAGCATTTACATATCTGTTTCTCTTCAACAACAATGGAATGGAAGTTTTTACTTGGGTTGAACTCTCTGCCCTTCCTGTTTTTTAAAAGTCTTTTTCTTTTTTAAATCATGCATTTCTCTCTCTCTCTCTCTCTCTCTCTCTCTCTCTCTCTCTCTCTCTCTCTCTCTCTCTCTGTGTGTGTGTGTGTGTGTGTGTGTGTGTGTGTGTCTGTCTGTCTGTCTGTGTCTGTGTGTGGGGTGGGGGTGGCTGTACAAGCGCCACAGTGTGTGTGCTTAGGTCAGAGGACATCCTTCAGTATTGGCTTGACTTCTTCTACTGTGTAGGTCCCAGGGATCAACCTCAAGTTGTCAGGCTTCGAAAAAATCACTTTAACCCCCTGAGCCCCTTGCCCAGCCCAGTGAGTTGTGGTTTATATAATTCAGCTGCTACAACATGGAAGCCCACTGTGGGCTCCTATGGCCTGTCTTGCACTGAAAGTCCTTTGTTCTGGTGAGCTGTGTGTACTTATTGAGCCCTAAGTTTATCCCACATGCTGAAATGTTAATTATGGTTCCTGGAAGGGAAGGAGGTTGTCATGTACACACGTGTCCCAAACAGAGCTACTATGACTTTACTATCATCAAAATGAAAGACCAGGCCGTGGAGGACTCTGCATTCTTTATTTCATGTATGCTTAAAGGGACCAACTTCCTGAGCACTTGTTAACCATAAGTTCGTGAAGGAAGGAGAAATGGATCTGTCCAACATCGTAGGATTTGACCCCGCATCTATGTGACTCCAAAATCAATTCCTTCTCCTCTTCCTCCTTGTAGAAAACATACCAAGATCAGCCGCATTTTCAGTTCAGCATTGTACTTACCGCTGTGACAAAATACCCAAGAAAAGCAACTTAAGAAAGGTTTGTCTTGGCTCACAGTCCCAGGGTACAGTCCATCATGGCAGACAAGCACAGTGGCAGAAGCTTGAGGCCACATTGCATCATGGTCCATACTGGATCTTGACCCATGGGATGGTGTTGATCATAGTTAGATTGGGTCTAGAAACTCCCTCAGAGACATCCTCAGAGGTTTATTCTAAATGCCATCAAGTAAATAACATTAGCCATTACAAGCATTTCCCCACAATCAGTCACACTAAGGAGAAGTGGCAGATCCCTTTATCTCTGCTGCTACTCCTGGTCACTTCAGAATCACATTTGACATAAAGTCTCTGGTGAAGAGCTCCATCCCCCACACACCAGAAATTGTGCAAAGGTTAAACATTCTATGGCAGAGAGATAAGAAAGGAAACACCTAGAAACCCCCTTTTGCAAAAGCATCAGCAGCAAATGAACACAAAGTGTTTGCAAGCACATCTTTGCTCCTCATCCTTTGGCGCCATGTATTCACTCACCCTTTTAAATCACAGGGAAATAAACACTTCCCAATGACTGGTCTACTGCCAACATAACAGCCTCACTGTTAACAGTCCCAGGACCTCAGTAGATTGGGGAGGAGAGAAGGAGAGATACAGAGAAAGAAATGGGTGGAGGAGTCATTGAAATCAAGAGAACAGCTCCATTGAGTGCTTCCTGATCTAATGTATGTAAGTCAGATGTAATAAAGGCCGGCTGGCACTGATCCTTGTTCACTTTCTGTAAGTCCTCAGGGCCGGCGGCTGCCCTGCTCTCCTCAACTGCCCCTGAGAACCACAGTCAAGGCTCAGGCCTGGTTTTTCCACCTGTTCTCTGTCACCTGGTGCCTCCTCAAGCAACGAGAAACAAGCTATTTTTTTCAAAATGATTAGTACATTGACTGTTTTCTGAAACTCTTTCCCTTATCCTTATTCAGACTGAGAGATAAGAGGTCACCACTGCTGTATGCCAGCTCTTTCTGGTCTCCCATGGTTGAGTGGAATAGGGACATGTAACTGGTTTGAGCGCATGAATTATTTGGTTTTTACATTTATTTATTTAGTGTGCCTGAGTGTATATATGTCTGGGCACATATGCTGAAAGTGGTTCTCGCCTTCCATCATGTGGGTGCCAGGGATTGAACTCGGGTCCTCAGACTTGGTGGCAAGCACCCATACCCATCTCACTGGCTTATGAGGGGTTTTCTTACTGCAACATACTCACACTTGAACAAATTTGCTTTGTAGCCGTGTTTTTAATCCTGAGAGGAACAAGCAAGGAAATCGGTAGTTTCGAGACGACAAGATGCTTCCACCAGTGTGGTCTGTGATTCTGAGGAGTGGCAGATACTGAAGATTCCTCGTGTCTTGGGGGGATAGGAGAAGGGAGAGGAGAGGATCTTGGATTGGTATGTAAAATGAATGGAAGTTTTCTTAATAATAAAGAAATATATTTTAAAAAAGATTCCTGGTGTCCATGATAACACCCAGCTCTAGAGAACTGCCCTATGAAGACCCAGACGCTCTGTTCACACCTGCTTGAATTCAAGCGCTGCCTGTGACGCTGGAGTCTGTGACTTTTCACACCCAATACGCCAAAGCTCCCTGCAGAGACGACCGATAGACATCATTGCAGACTGAAAAGTAACAGGTGCACATAAGAACAGAACTGCCCTACCACCACGTGCCTGTTTCCACCAGCATGGGATCCTAAGTGTGCGTGCCAGAGCCACACTGACCAGTAGCAGTCCAACTCCATCACTTCCTAGCTTCATAAGGATATGTGGGCAAGTTGTTTAATGTCAGTTGTTCTCAGCTGTGAAGAGGCAAGATGATTGCCTACCTCTGTGGGATAGTAGTGAGGAACTAACAAGGCAGGGACTGGGGAGGAGGCTCAGTTATAGAAGCGCTTGCTGCACAGCATGAGGACCTGAGTTTGGTCCTCAGAACCCATGTGAAAAGCCAGGCATGGTGGACCACGCTTCTAATCCAAGGGCTCAAGTTTGCTGGCCAGACAGCCAAGCTTAACCTGTTATCCCTAGCTCCCAGTGAAAGATGCTGTCTCAAAAATAAATAAATAAATAAATAAATAAATAAATAAATAAATAAATAAATAAATAAGGTGTACAGTTCTGAAGGAGGGACTCCTGAGGTGTCTGACATATGGCCTCCACATGCTCTTGCAGCTATATTGGTGAAATTATTAAGGCCACTCCATGTAGTTAAAAGGAGATTTATTTAATGGCATAACTTACAAATTAAGGAATAGGTAGGTCGTGGGGTCTGGGGAAGGTGTATCACAGTCCAGTGATGTTCTCTGGAGCTCTGCCAGGACAAGGAAGATGTAAAGTACCCGTAAGCCACGAGCCACGTGGCAAAGTAAAGATTAATAGAAATGGGCTAAATATAAGAGTAAGAGCTAGACAATGGTAGGCCTGAGCTAATGGTCAAGCAGTTTAAATAATGTAAGAGTCTGTGTGTTTATTTTATAAGGGGGCTCTGGGACTGGCGGGACTTGGCGGCGGGAGCTGGAGAGAAATTCTCCAGCAACACAGCTACACAGACATATTCACACACACATGCACACACACACACACACACACACACACACACACTAAAAAGAACAAACAAATTAAAATAAGAAAAGAACTTGGACTAATGCCTTTCTCACATTGAGCATCACATAAACAGCAATGATTTGTACTAACTTACTCTTAGTTGATCTGGACCAGGTCAGTCTTCAGTGGCAGTGTCTCTAGCAGGAGGCTAGGAGATGAGAAGATAAAGGAGATAGAAATCCGGGGTCGGAAGGTCTTACACAAGCTATGTCTATGTCAAGCAAGCTTGTTAAGAAGTGCAGACCTTATGTACTGTCTGGGGGTGGGGGATGGGACGGAGTCAGCAGAAAGCTAGCACACAATGAGGTGAAGTCAGTAGGAAGCCAATCAAACGATGTCGCACAGGGGAACACAGGATTTCTCAAGGGTATCAGAGACTGAGCACAAAACAGCCATGGAGTGTGTAACTCCAAGTCTCCTAGCCCAGAAAAAGCCAAGTTCCAGGAACTAAAACCTTCACTCCTTGGAGGCAATGGCGGAAGCTCCAGACTGGACCCCGCCAAGTCTGCCCCTGGCCAAGAAATAACTAGGTCCCCTTTGTCCTTTCACCAGGGCCTCTGAGAAAGCCTTGGATCGGCCTCAACAGTATTACTACTAGCTTTACTTATTTCCATCAATGAATAAACATCCTTTTGTTATTAGACTGATAAGTCTGAGTACGTATATCAAGAATTTTTAGGATCAAAACATTTTGAAGCAAAAATAGATTCTGAATATTATTTTTCCAATCCCAAAGTTAGCCGTTCAGATGGCTGGGTAGACCCACTGTAAAGCACTGTGTTTCCACCAGTGGTACACACGTGAAGCATGATCAGGAAGCACCCAAAGGGCTATCCTTTGATACATACGGAACCCTCAGGTCAGGTGACTGAAAGAATTTGCTAACACATTTGAAAGTTTCTTGCACTTCCACGAAATAAACATTGTTCAGAATTTTCAAGGAGATGTCACAGAAACTGCTTAGAGTTCCAAATACAGCTCGGACTGTGTTCTCAACTTCCACCCTCCAGACATGTGATAAAGCCACTTTGGCCCTTATAAACAAAGGCCGTGTAAGCCTCAGTTTTCTCTAAATCCCAAGAGACCAAGATGTCCCTTTTCACTTCAGCAGGGTCGCTATGCACAGATTAGCCCTGCCCCCCCCTTTTTTTTTCCTGTAGTTCTGGCCCTGGGATATCTGGGGATTTGCTGATTCTTGCAGTGTCTGGAGACTGGGTCCCAGCAGAGATCCACAGTATGAGACACCATCTGACAAACCCCAATACCACAGACCAGGTATCAGATGACAAGAGAGAGCCCCTGAAATCAGTGAAGTTAGCCAGTCTGAAGCTCACTTACCATGCCTTGCCTTGCCTATTTTGTGGCAACCACACTCAAGACCCAGGCCCATACTCTCCTCTCTCTCTACCTCCTGACTGACCCTGATCTTCCCCAGGAGGCTGTGCATGGCACTGTCCCTCCTCTTGGGATCTATGGGCAACTACTTCTTCAGTGGGAGCCATCTTCTTCTACCTGTTGGCTTTGCCATACCCGCATTTTCAAATGGTGGACATGTACATGTTGTAAGCATTGTATAAAGCACAAGTCCAAACAACTTCTTGAGGAGCTTTATGGACTGTCTTTGGTAATAGCATGCAGCTAGCAGATGGGCCAATTCTCCCTCTCCATCATGGCGTCATTGAAAAGATTAACAGCTTAGAAATCATTTTGTGAAAGTTAATAATATAAACGTGTTCTTGCAGATCTTTACTGTGTATCTGGTATGGATCAGGTTTGTGGCTATTGGACACTGAATCATAGCTGAGACCACCAAGAGCTTCCAGTACCAAGAAACAGTGTTTCCTGAAGTGAAACAGTAGTCATTGAGTGGTTATGGGTCATGAGTGGTGGGGAGGGGAGCTCAGAGGACTGCAGCAACACACAGCCAGAAAGAAAGCAAATGACACTAAGAAAATTGTCTTAGTTAGTGTTACTATCGCTGTGAAGAGACACTATGACCATGGCAACTCTTATGAGAAAAACTTTGTGGTGGCTTGCTTACAGTTTCAGAGGTTCAGTCCATTATCATAATAATGGTGAGGAGCATGGCGGCATGCAGGCGGATGTAGTACAGGAGTAATAGCTGAGAGTCCTACATCTTGCAGGCAACAGGAAGTTGACTGAGACAGTGGGTGGTATACTGAGCAAAGGAAACCTCAAAGCCCGCCCCCACAGTGACACACTTCCTCCAGCATAGCTACACACACTCCAACAAACCACACCTCCTAATAGTGCCACTCCCTGTGAAATTATGGGGGCCAATTACATTCAAACTGCCATATTAGCAAATGTAAAAGATGGATGAAATTCTTCTGCTCCACAAATTTCTCCTCTTGCCTCCTGCTTCCTTCACCTACTCAGTCACCTCCATTTGTTAGCATTTACCTTATACACTGTAGCTAGAGTTTTCCTGCCTGGCCCACAGTCAGGACAAATCTCTCTCACCTGCCAGTCCCACAGCCACTCAGACCCGACCAAGTAAACACAGAGACTTATATTGCTTACAAACTGTATGGCCGTGGCAGGCTTCTTGCTAACTGTTCTGACAGCTTAAATTAATCCATTTCCATTAATCTATACCTTGCCACGTGGCTCGTGGCTTACTGGCATCTTCACATGCTGTTTCTCATCATGGCGGCTGGCAGTGTCTCTCTGACTCAGCCTTCCACTTCCCAGCTTTATTCTCCTCCTTGTCCCGCCTACACTTCCTGCCTAGCCAAATGGCCAATCAGTGTTTTATTTATTGACCAATCAGAGCAACACATTTGACATACAGACCATCCCACAGCAATACACCCAGATTTTTTTTTTTCCGAGACCAGGTACTGGCCCCTTCTGGGTCATGAGATACAGAATGTTCCTGACCTGGCAAAGATGGAATCAAGAAAAATAGGTTACTGGGCTGGAAGTCTTTCACGGCAGAGGAGGGATTGCCTGGCGGGATGTTCCAGTAGAGGACAGGTGAGCAAGGAAAGCCTGCTGGTCATGCCTGATTTTCCCTAGCTCTTCCCAACTCGTGTTAAAAACAGAAGGGAGAAGTATGCCTCGTAGATCCTTGTAGTTGGATGAACCCTCCAAAGGAATGTTCTATTAGGTCATGGCAGCAGAAGTAAATGTGTGCCACTTGCAGGCTGAGCATGTATTTGGGTGGAGTGCTACATTAGAGCTGCAGAATACCCAGCTCTGTAGCACTGTGATACCCACTAGCCACATGCGACTGGGAGAGCTTGATATGTGGATAGTCCAAACTGAGAGTCTTTTAAGTGTAAAAAAAATACACTGAATTATGAAGATTTGGTACTGAAAAATGCAACTATAACTCATTAATGTCTTAAAAATTAACAGTATGTTGAAATCATATAGGTAAAGTAAAATACACTATTAAACTTGGTCTCATCATTTTCATTTTAATTTCTTTTTTCTTTTTCTTTCTTTTTTTTGTTTTTTGTTTGTTTGTTGTTTTGTTTTGTTTTAAAGACAGGGGTTCTCTGTAGACCAGGCTGGCCTCAAACTCACAGAGATCTGCCTGCTCTGCCTCCTGAGCGCCGAGATTAAGGGTGTGCGCCACCACTGCCCGGCTCACTTTGTCTTTCTAAGGTGACTAGAAAAACGCTCACTTGTGTCTGTGATTTGAGCTTGTGGCTCACACTATATTTGTGTTACACACACCTGCCCCAGAAGGTTTGTCTCCTCTGCTACAATGCTGAAGAAACATGTCAGAGGTGAGAGCTGCGTGGAGATAATAACCACACACATCACCCCCGCCCTACCCCCAGCCACCTCCACAGGACACACAGCACAAGCGAGAGGGAAATCTCTCACTCATCTAAATCTCCGAGCTTGCTCGCTACTCAATCACTTTTAACTAGAACAAGTCAAACACTAGGAGCCAGTCTAAACGAAAGCAGATCGAGATGCTTAGCCCTCCCCCCAAAAAAAGGCGGGGGGACTCAGGGGAATAGATATCAACTATATCATGATTTTTCTTACGGTCATTCCAGGGCACAGCGTGCACACACCTCCCCCACCCTCACCCCCCACACACACTTTCAATTTTTATATCGAGGGAGACCCAAACATGAAATGCTCTGTTTCCTCCCAGACCACCTATGTCACGTGAGCACGTGTCTGGCACGTGGAGCCAGCGGGCTCGGGGAAGGCTGTGGACCTCCCACACGGGCTGACGTGCCTTACCTCATTTCAGCACACGGAACCCTGTCTGATATTTTGCTTTAGCGCTGACAGTCCCCATGATGCTTCATTCAGGACTCAGGATAAGAGTACCAAAGAAACCACCCTTGGACGGACGGCTGAGGGGAACTCTGTGAAAGGACACGGTGCCCAGTGAGTGCTGAGCAAAGGGGGTCTCGTAGAGTTCAGGGAGAGGGGTGAGCACTGCCTCTCCTCTACCTGCCACTAGCCTGGCTGTGCTATCACACTCATTGCCTGTTTTGACTGGGGCTATTGTGGCTCAAAGTAATAGAACCCTTGATGGTAGTTTAACCTTGGTATTTACCTTTCTCACCCATCAGTTCAGAGGCAGGCAGTTTAGGGCCCGGGCAGGATCCACCATTGTTATCAGGGGCCAGCCTCTTCCTTCTGAGCTTCACAGCAGGTTGAGCTGTTGCCGCATGCTCTTAAGATACTGATTTGATGACCCAGGCATCCTAGTCAATTTAAGGGGGAGGGGCTAACTTAGGCCCTGCCCTGTGTTAGAAATACTGGAACAGATGCTGTGGCCTCAAACTTGGCTTAGGATGGAGTAAAGAATATGAGGGAAGGATGGTTGGTTCAGGCGTCATTAGCTTGGAGGAAGGCATTGCTTCTTCCTCCTTTTAATAGGCTCAGACATCTTTGTTCATGCCAATGGCATTGAGTCTAACAGCCTTGGTTGAAGAGCCTCTGCTTCGGATTCCTCCCGGGATGTCCTTGGCCAGCTTCAGCAGTTATGGACAGCGTGGGCGACAATGCCTTAAGTGTTAGAGTGTGTGGGCCACAATGGGTCTCCTGGGTCTGTGCCCAGACCCTTGCTGAGCCCTCACCTCCTCCTCCCCCTCCTCCATCACCACCACCACCACCAGCAGCAGCATCCAAACCACAGGTTTTAATTCTCCACTGGCCAGATAATGGCCAAGCTTCTGCTTCTCCTGCTGATAGACTACTAAGGAAATACCAGAAGCTTCTAGAGCTCAGCCTCCTGAAACCTAGACAGCACAGCCCCGGAGAAAACACGCTCTCTCCCTGCCACCCTCCTTCTGGTTCTGGCAGTCAGCCAGTGGCATTGTCCAGCACTCACCGTTCTGAGGGGAGAGCTGTATCCTCAGGTTCAGCTAAGACGACACTCACGTGCCGCTCGGCCTGATAAATTGCCCCGCAGCCAAAAGACCGGGTGCTAATTTAGTGTTCGCTTCTCATCAGCTGAAATGTTTTTATTTTTGGAGGGAATCGGCTAGCTATAATTATTATTGATCTCCATGACAACAATCAGAGAAAGCTTTCATGTGTCCCTGACAAGCAGGCCCAGAAATAGATGAGGTGTCCTGTTGTTTTGGGCCAATCACAGCTTCTTCTTGCCCTCAATTGATTTTATAGCTGACTTGCCATTTCAAGAACAAAATTAAGTTCTACACAAAGAATTTGGGTGTCTTAACCCTCACCCTCCCACACCCCATCAGCATTCCAAGAAAAGCCACTGGGGGCTTGGTCATATCCATTTAGAGAAGGCCTTACCTGACTGGCAACAGATGGATGCTAATGGGATATTTATTTACAGAGTAAAATTAAATTGGAGCTGCATCTTAATGCACAATTTACATAATCGGCTTTGTTCTGAGCTGATGAGCTGTTTTCAATAGCACTTGGGACCTTTCTGTCACAGCTGTCACAGAGCAGCAGCCACTGAGAATGGAGATTAAGTAATTTCCTAAAGCCAGAAGTCTTGATGACACTCTATTATCCCATCCTAGAGACCTCATAATTTCTCTAGATACTGGCATGGGATCAAAGATCCATGCTAGTTTCTTGCCGTAATATGGGATCAAAGGAAAGATGTTTAATTTGCAGTGGGAAAAGGTTAGACACATAGGTAGACTCCACGTTCACCCGCCCTTCTGTGAGATGGATTTATAACGCCTTCCCCTCCCCCATAACACTCAAGTTTACCGGTGTGCCATGCTGTGTGCTTGGTGAGTCCGGAGGAGGAATTTCACTACAGTGCCCTGTACACATGACTCTGGTTCGGGGAGAGCAGACCTGAGGATCTGGAAGGAGCATATGCTTCAGGGTACAACAGAGGGGGCAAAACTGGATCCTTCATAAACAAGCTGGGGTAAACTCTTCCCGTTGCCCCCCTATACTGGTGCAGAAGACACTAAATGACCATTTATTTAAGGATGACCGTTCATCCTTCCAAATCCATTTGGTGCTGACCAACTCTATGAAGGGTAGCACTGTTTTCTGAGAAAAGTTCTAACAACAGACACTTGCTGAAAATTCAAGTTCTCTAAGCACGCTTCGCCCCAGGTTTCCTGTACCTCTAAGATAACTACGATTGCTCTCCTGGATTTTGCAGACCAGAAAATTGAGTCCTAGAGAAATAAAATAATTACTCCCAAACTCCTAACTAATTAAATGGGATAACCAGAGCTGGAACCTGGTCTGTCTGGTCCCAAAATACGAAGCACTTGTGCACCAGGCCACATGAAATCTCACATGGCAAACACTGTAGGCAGTTCTATTAGCAGAGATGAGGTCCCCTTTCCTAATAGAAATAAAGGATTTTCAAAATGAGATCTCCATCCCTTGGAGCTATAATTACTAACCTCGAGCACTGAGCAAACACTTCAAGTCCTTAAAAGGAGAATTGATCTGAATTATTTATCCCTCCAGTCATTCATTTATTCATCACAAATGGTTTGCTCTAAAGTGCACCATAGTTAAAATCCAATGGAGAGATCAAATCCATTTCCCCTTGAGAGTAAGCTCTGTTCAACTGGAATCTCAGCAAACTTGGGAGTTTGTGACAACTGGTTGTCAAAGTAAGTCACAGTCCTAACAGAGTGTTTTGTATACATGGAACCTGTTCCTGAATTCCACTGGGCTCATTAGAAACCTTCAATGCAGTTGGGGGAATATTCCAATGGGACTCGGTGATCTAAAGGCTACTACTATTCGCTAAGCATGTGATCTTTGACTCACAGGCATTTCCCGATGGTCTAAAAGGCTACATCCTGCTTCTACTTAAAAGCTATCACACTCTTGCTCTGGGAAGACGCACAAACAAACGCTCAAGGGGAGACTGTGTGTTGTCACTACTTAACTTGTCCTTGTGACAGAGCACCTGGCAGCAGAGAATTCGGGAGGGAAGACTGCTTTGTCTCGTGGCTTCGGGGTGGCTCATGGCATCGCGGATGGGAGGGCATGGCAGTGGGAGCAGCTGCTCCATTATTGTTGGCCGGCGCACGAGGCAACTGGCCACATCATAGCTGTGGTGAGTTACGTGAGAAAGGTCCTCCACGGGCTCATACTTTGAACACTGGGTCCCAAGTTGGTGGAGCTGTTGAAGGGATTTTAGGAAGTGCAGCCTTGCTAAGAGGAAGTCTGTCAATGGGAGCAAACGGGGAGACCTCACAGCCTCACCCCATACTAGTTCACTGTCCGCTCAGCGCTTGCCCTTGAAGATGTGAGCACTCAGCTTCCCGCTCTGGAAACCATGCCTGCCTGCTGCCATGCCTCCCTTCTAGGATGGGTTCTTATCCCTCTGAACCATCAACCCAAATAAACTCCTCCTTCTGTAAGTTGCCTTGGTCATGGTGTTTTATCACAGCGACCGAAGAGTCACTGAGGCATGGCAAACAGGAAGCAGAGTGCAGGATAGGGAAGGAGACAAAGACAAGAAATCCCAAACGATCCACTTCCTGTGACCTGCTTCCGCCAGCCAGGCCCCCACCTCCTGAATGTCCTACAGCTGCCAGACAGCACATCAGCTGGGGAACAAGGTTTGACACGTGAGCCAACAGGGACATTTCAGAGTCGAGCTCTGACAGTGTCCAAGAGAGCGAGCACACATTTTTATGAGGCAAAATCAGGGCAAGTGGCTCTCAGTTTGGGGCTTTCTTATTTCTCATTCATGGTGCCTCCAAGGTGGTGGGGGAGGGCGGGGCTGGAGGGCCTCAGTCTCCAACTTAACACTTTGTAGTATTTACTCCCAATGTTCCGCACCAGAGCAGTGCTGAGTCTTGATGCATCACCAAAACCGGTCTCATCTCTCCCTTTCCCCCAAGATCTTCCTCCCTGCCTTCGGCTAGTGAGCATTTAATGCTCAAGTGACCTTTCTCAAAGATAGTTTACTTTTTCATAGCAACTGTCTAGAGATCCAGCACGTAAATTTCAATGTGTTTCTAATTGGTTATAATCTCACGCCAAGACAGAAAGCTCGGGGTGAGATGGCCATAACAGCAGGTAGAACAGTTGCCCCTGAAAGGATGTGCCCATCCATGCTCAGGAACACTTAGGGCCCGTGGAAGTCACCTTATTTGAAAACGAGTCTTTGTAATTGTAATTAACTTGGGCTCTCAGGATGAGCTCATCCTCATTTAAATAGACAGGCCCTGACCCAAATGGCAGGGGTCCTTAAAAGAAACTGAAGAGAAGATACAGCCCAAAAGACTACGGAAAGATGAAGAGTGTGTGGGGCGATGAACTACAAGCCAAGACAGGCCTGCAGCTGCCCAGACGCTGGGAAACATAAGGAATCCCCCCTTCCCCCCTCCCCACCCTGAGCCTAAAGAGGGAACCAGCTTTGTGGGCAACTTAATTTCAGACTTCTGGCCCCAGAGCTATGAGAATAAACTGCTGTTGGTTTAAGTCACTGACTCTGTGATGATCAGTTACAGTGGCGCTGGGACACTAATCGATTTGTAAGGAGCTGTTCTGTAACGCACAGGAGTCTTCTTGCCTTCACATTGAAAGGGAGAAGCAGGCTGAGCCCTCACCAGGGCTTTCCAGAAAAGGACTCATAATGTCATGGGTATATGAAGCCCTGGCCCCAGGTCTTGCCACACTGGAGAGCTCACAGCCCAGTGTCCTCTGCAGCAGCCTCCCTACCAGCCTCAAGCGCCTATACCGGGAAGAAGCTGAGAATAAAAAATTAAAAGAATTCTTGAGGTTCCAGCTTTGGAAGAAAACCCAGAGGAATAAAATGCATAGCACCAGGACATCCTTGAGAGAGAACAGGGTTTCCTAGGACAGCGTGAGGCTTACCGAAAGGGGGGTGGTGGGATAAAGAAACAATGGGGTGAAAATTAGGAGAAAAATAGACAGAGGTGGGCCTGCAGGATGACTTCCATGGGTAGATGAGAGAAACCTGTCATAAGCTGAATTGGTCGGCAGGACACACAGAAGCAGTGGTCACCACCGCTTCTTCAGAAGAAAGCAATTATCTAGTGACAATTTCTTCAGAATGCAAACAAAACCCCGTGGTTAGTGTGGTAGTTTTCACATTAAAAAAAAAAAAAAGAATCTTCCTTTGATTTGGGGTGGGTTTTCCTGAAAACTGCTAACTTGTCTACTTTTGAACCTAGGGTTTTTGTTTGGTTGTTGCTGTTTTGTTTTTACTCAGTCGCCATTCCTGTAGGTACTAGTCAAGGCCATCAAGTTATCCCCAAAGCAATCTTGGCAGCCACCAACGCCTGAGTTCCAGAGCTCAGGGGTGGTCCTAGGTGCCCCTAGAGGGCACATGCAGACGGAATCGTAGACAGCTTGCAAGGCTGTTCCGTCTCCAGCTCTTGTTCCTTCTCTCTCCGTCCACCACGTTCACATGGCAGGGAAATCCATCTGGACGGCCACCAGTGTTTGCTGGGAGGAGCCCTGGCTACAGTGTGCTCATGTCTGCAAAATAGTGAGCGGAAGAGGTGCTGGGCCTGTCCTGCTGGGGCTCAGTTCCAGACCATCACAGATGGGGTATGGCAGAGCATATGACCTTCCTTCCTTTGTGTCTTGCTTCTTTTCCAGTTGTTGTGATAAAATGCTCCGACAAAAGCAACTTCAGGGAGAAAGGCCTCACAGTTCAAGGGGCCAGTCCATCCATCGTGGTGGGAAGGTCAAGGCGGCAGGATCGTGAAGCACCTTGTCTCATCACAGCCCCACTCAGGACAGCGCTATGAGTGCATGGTGCTTCTCAGCCCGTCTGTCCACTTGTGCAGTCCAGGTTCGCAGCCAAGGACTCACCCACAGGGGGTGAGTTTTCTCATCTAAATGAATACACTCAAGATTATCTCCCACAGGCATGTCAGAGGCCACACTCCCAGAGGATTCTAGATTCAATCAAGTTTACAATTAATACTATCACTCCAGAATGGGAGGTTCTACACAAGCCCCTTTACTGGATAAATCATCCCATCAGCTAAAAACAGTGTCCTCATCCATTCCATTGTCTCTATCATCTGAACTGGAGACAGGAGACATATGGAAAGAGCGTGGGGCTTACTACCACGTTTCTATCTCTGCGACACTGTGTAGAGATGAGGAGCATGCCATTGGATCATTGTTACTTACATCCCAAGATGAGTCAGTGGGTCCCATTCAGAGTGCAAGACCTTCCACTAACTGTGGGCCCTGCTGGCCCTTCAAGATCTAACCTATGGATGTATCTGTCTCAATCTTGGGCTCATGCCCTCTTACCTTCTTTTCAACACTCAGCTCTAGCTACCCCAGGGCCTTTGAATATGCCATTTTCCTACCTGGAAAGATCTCCTGCACTCTTCATATGACACGTGTTTCTCTTCATTCAGATCTGAGCACAAATGTCACATGGGAGCCTTTAGGCTCTTTCCTGATGGTTTCAAATCAACATATAAAGTCCTCAGAAGCCACCATCCTCTCCTCATGGGAGGTGGGCTTTAAGACTGAAAGTCACCCATTCTTTTGGGGTTTATAAAATTGAAGTCACCTGATCATGGGAAACCTCTGTATCAAAAATCAAAGGGAGACAGATAGGGTGAAAAAAATCACAGAGCACCAGAACAGAATTTTCCTCTGGAAATAGAGCCTGAGGACAAAAATCTGAGTACTGATTGATTGATTTTAGGGGCTTTAAAGCAGGCAGTTCTGAGACTGGAGAATTGGAGAGTGGGTGGGGGTGTAGGGTTAGAGAGACGTCTCAGCAATTAAGAGCACTGGCTGCTCTTTCAAGAACCAGGGTATGGTTCTTGGTACCCACATGGCAACTCACAATATTTTGGAACTCCGGTTCCAGGGACTCCAATACCATCTTCTGACCTCCACAGGCACCAGACATGAAGATACACATATAAAAATAAAAATAAGCCAAACTTTAAATAGAAAAACACATGACCTTCTGCCTGTGCGGCTCCAGCCATCTTAATAGGCCCATCCAGTCATTAGCCTACCACACCCCCATGATGTTTATGTTTTATCTTTGAAAACCTGCCCAGGCTTACACAAAGGAAATCAGAGAAAAGCCCCCGGAACCAGGCCGTTTTGAAATATGACAGCATTTTGTTGGTTTTCTTTTTGTTGTTACTTGGGGTTCTTTTTAGATGAGGGGAGTCTTACAATATAGCCCAGGCTGGTCCATAACTTTCTGTGTAGCCCAGGATGGCCTCAAACCCATGGTTGTCTAGCTTAAGCATCCTTAGTGCTAGGATTACAGGCGAGGACTATCACCTACAGCTCATTCTATTATTCTTTGTAACAGATAGCTTTATTAAACCATATCCTGCTGGGAGGTTTAGCAAAGACTAAATTACCTAAAAGAAGAAAGAGCCTGCATCCAGCTCTAGCTCTCTTTAGCCACTCTTTCCTGCCCAGTGAGTGGGAGGCGGGACTGGGAAGCACTTTCAAAGGTCACAGCCCATGGGCACAGGCTACTGAGAGCTGAGACTATGGAGGATGGGACACTTTGCTGACTCTTCCTCTCACCACACAGATCAATCCAGAAGAAAATAACTACAGAACTACGCAGACACAAGGATCTGAGCTGGTACCCCCACCCCAAATTCATATGTGGGACTCCAGTACCACCAGTATGGTAGTACTAAGGAGACAGAGGCTGGAGAATGACTCAGTTGACAGATACTTGCCATGCCACCATGAGGTCCTGAATTTGGACCCCAGCGTTCACATAAAAAAGCAAGGCACAGCCGGGCAGTAGTGGCACACGCCTTTAATCCCAGCATTCGGGAGGCAGAGGCAGGCAGATCTCTGTGAGTTCAAGGCCAACCTGGTCTACAGAGCGAGTTCCAGGACAGGCTCCAAAGCTACACAGAGAAACCCTGTCTTGAAAAAAAAAGTCTGGGCACAGCAGTGTCCAGCACTGGGGAAATGGAGACAGGAGGACCCATGGGGCTTGCTGGCCAACCATTCTAATCGAATGAATGGGCCTGAACTTCATTTAGAGACCCTGTCAAAAAATAAGGTAGAGAGTGATGGAAGAAGATACTGGATGTATCAGGTCTCATTATGTGGAAGTACCTGTGTGTGCGCGCGCGCGCGCGCGAGACACACACACACACACACACACTCACACTTGCGCGTGCACGCTAACCTCTGGGGAAGTGATTAGTCATGATTAAGAGATTTGTCCCTTTTTAGAAGAGATTGAAGGCAGCTGCCTTGTCCCTTCCGGCACATCACGATGTAATAAGAAAGTATTATCTTCAAAGCAGAAAGCTACGTTTCCCCAGATAACGAATCTACTAGTGCCTAGCAGGCTCCCCAGCCTCCAGAACTTCGGAGCAAGAGTTTGTGTTATTTACAAGCTACCTAGTCTGAAGTAATCTTCATAGCTGCCTGAACAGGTTATGGCAGCATCTCATATCTTAATTAAGAAGCCTCAAAGAGTCTTCTCCTGATGATGCTATATGAAATTGTTGCTGTCACTCACAACTCAGTCCCTCTTCCCGGGACTTTCCTAAGATTACTTTGCTTATGTACCTACCTGTCTACCACTTGTCTGCCCCATTAGAATGCAAATTTCTTGTCTGCTTTGTTCTTCAAGACACACAATGAAGCCCAGACCATGGTAAATGCATGGTAAATAATTGAATAATTAAATAAATGCAGACTCCCTGGTATATGTCTCATTTGCATGCCTTTCTCATGAAATGTAACTTAAGTAGGTTGTTTTATCTTTTTTGAGTAGTCCAAAGACAGTATTTTCATTTTCTTTTGTATGTATGTATTTATGTACTCTGTATGTACATATACTATAAATAATACTACATATAATTGGGTGGGTAGATAGTTCAATTGTACTCTGGCTCTGTATGAGGCATGATGAGACAGGTAAGTGCACACTCACCAACAAAACCATTTCCGTACTGAAGGATGTCAGCCAAGGTCACTGGGCAATCTCCTCCAGGCACACATTCATGGAGAAAAACAAATTTGATATATTAGGTAATATTTAGAGTTGCAATGAGATTTGGAGTGATTCTTCCCACAATTTTTTTCTTTTATGATGGTGCCCCATCCAACTTCCTTTCACAGCTTCTCTCCTTCCCCCCTTCTCCACTTCATTGTAATTTATCAGGCTTTTGGTCCATTTCGGGTGTGAACATTCATTAATGGTGGAGAATAATTAATTGGAATATCAGCGAATCCCTGGGGGCCCTGAAATCAGACAAATGAGCTAAACTGTAATGACCCTATCATTCCCCACTACACTGTCTGACTGTTAATTTTATATATGAAATTGACCAGGTGATGGGATTCCCAGGTAGCTGGTAAAACATTATTTCTTGGTGTACCTACAAGAGATTATTAGCACAAGGAAACAAGATCAGTGCAGGCAAATGGTATCCAGTCTGCAGAGGCCAGACACAGCAGAACCCGGAGGGGGAGGGAGGTGAGTATCTTCTGTCGGATCTTGGACGTGCCTTATCATTTCCAGTCCCTCTCTACCTCCTGGCCACTTCTCAGGCCTTCAGATGGAAAGTAGTTATACAGTGTGATGATTTGAATGAAAATGGCCCCCATGGGCTCATAGGGGGTAGCATTATTTGAAATGATTAGGACATGTGGCCTTGTTGGAGGAAGTATGTCACTGGGGGGTAGGCTTTGAGGTTTTAGAAGCTCAAGCCAGGCCCAGTCTCTCTGTCTCTCTGTCTCTCTGTCTCTCGTCTCTCGTCTCTCTTTCTCTCTCTCTCTCTCTCTCTCTCTCCCTCTCCCTCTCCCTCCCTCCCTCCCTCCCTCCCTCCCTCCCTCCCTCCCTCCCTCCCTCCCTCTCTCTCTCTCTCTCTCTCTCTCTCTCTCTCTCTCTCTCTCTCTCTCTCTCTCTCTCTCCCCCTGCTTCCTGCTGATCCAGATGCAGAACTCTCAGCTTCTTCTCCACCATCATGTCTGCCTGCATGCTGCCATGCCCTCCACCATGAGGACAGTGTACTAAACCTCTGAACTTGTAAGCCAGCCCCAATTAAATGTTTTCCTTTATAAGAGCTGGCATGGTCATGGTATCGCTTCTTATTAGAAACCCTAAGACATACAGCCAGTTTCTTGGTTCTCCAGCTTGTAGATGGCAGATTCTCAGCGTCTGTAACTCCATGAGCCAGCTCCTGCTCCTGCTGGTCCTGTTTCTGTGGATAGCCCTGGTGCTCACTGTAAGGATCATGGTACCTAGCAGATGGTGTGCAGACACTCTACCTCCTATGCTGTCTTACATACATCATGTAGAAGCTCATTCTCCTCTACGAGGAACCAGAAAATAACCACCAGGTCTTTTCACTCCAGTAGCTGAAATACATCCACCTTCCTTCCTCACCATGGCCCCACTAGGGATCTACCCATATTGTGCTGTTTAGGAAGCCAATGTAGGGTATCTCTGAGGACCTCTAAGCACACCGCCCCAGGTAAAAGCTTCTGTAGTCATTGGACTCCAACAAATTAGATTTCTAAAAGTATCGTGCTCTCTAACTTCCTATGTGTGGGAGTGACGGGGAGGGGTTGGGTATCCAAGAACAAAATGTGAGGGTTTTTCATAAACTGACCACTGGTTGTTACAACTGGTAGCAGTGTTTTCTAATATTGATTCTGTACCAGCCTCGTTGTGCACATATGATCTTGGAAATTGTTATCTGCTACCAACTAATAGTCTACAGACTCTAACAGCTAAAATAACTTTAAGTCCTTGGGGCCGTGGAGGTGGGATAGAGCCACCACACATGCCAGCATCCTATAGTACCAGTTCTAACATAGCAGTCCTCACTTTCCTGTCTGTCTGTCTGGTGTGCCGTGCCTCTTCACATCTGCTGCTGTACACTGTCTGCTAGGTACCATGCTCCTTACAGTGAGCACCAGGGCTGTTCACTGAAGCGGGGCCAGAAGGAGCAGGAGCTGGCTCATGGAGTTACAGATGCTGAGAATCTGCCATCTACAAACTGGAGAACCAAGAAACCGTCTGTGTGTCTTAGGGTTTCTGTCGCTGTGAAGAGACACCATGACCATGGCAGCTCTTATAAAGGAAAACATTTAATTGGAGCTGGCTTACATCTAGCTGAGAATTAGAGAATCTTCATGGTGTCTATCCTTCATGATACTCACTTCAGCATTTTGATGCATGGGACTTAAAATTTTCGCAAGTAATGCTGATTAAATGTAAAAAAGATGCTAGGAGCAAGCCTCGAGTGTTTACCTCTGCCAGCACACAAGTAAGCTCTGTACCCAACCTCCAAATGTTCCCCTGAGGTTCTAACTTACTGAGTACTAATGTGTGCTTGGCCTGATGCTGGGTAGAAGGTAACTACCTGTGTCTTCAAGGAACTTTTAGGCTTGAAGTAGAGGCAGACACATAGAAAACTGCTTCTTGGTAATATAGTCAGGGCTAAGGCAACAGAAGACCTATCCTTAAATATAACCCCTAACCGCTAACTAACTCTTAATCCTAACCCTAACATTAACCTCCATCTCTAACCTTAACCCCTAATCCCTAGCTCTAACCCCAGAACAGATGAAGGGAAAGAGATAAAGAGTCATCCTTAGCCTAACCTTGAGCTTCTAGGAAGGATTCCTGAAATAAATGATTCCCAATCGAGTCTTGAAGAATAATTAAGAATCTAAACACATAAAGAAGCTCAAGGAATATTTTAGATGCAGAGAATTACAAGAGGAGAGAGGGATACCCAGGGAGCTGTGTTAATTCTGCACAAGGCAAGATAGCTGATAACCGACCTGGCTTGAGGAGAGCAGTCTGAGCATCCTGGATTCTCTTCTATGCATCTTTCCCACATCAGGGCACCGGTAATAAATGATGCCCTCATGGAATGTGAGGTGGGGTGGAGAGTGAGTCAGTGAGGCTGCTCACAGCATGGACACTGTTTGAGCTGAAGGAATCAATACGTCTACACAGCTGTAACTGAACCCATCGTACTAGTGAGCAAGCTCACTGAAAGAAATAATGAGCTATTAAAAGCACCAGAGAAACGTTGTGGCATAGCCAGGACTATGTTTTAAACTTTGCTCACCTGGAACAGGGTAAAAAAAAAAAAAAAAAAAAAAAAAGGATCAACTTAAGATTTGACCATCATCATTCAGGCAAGAGTAGATGAGGCCCTAACTGGTTCAGAGATCTGACGAAGAAAGGGAAAAGGACATGTTCAGGAAGCAGGAGGGAGCGAGGGAGGGGCTCAGGTTGTAGAGCGCCTGCCTAGAGTCTCACTTAGTCAGGGCTTTCTGTTGCTGTGATAAAGAGCATGACCAAAAGCAACTTGGGGAGCAAAGGGTTGATTTCATCTTGAACTTCCAGATAACACTGCCTCACTAAGGGAAAGCTGAGGCAGGAACTAAAGTGGAAGCCATGAAGGAATACAACTTACTGGTTTGCTCCCCATGGCTTGCTTCCTTCTACCACCCAGGACTCCCTGTCCACAGATAGCTCTGCCCACAGTGGGCTGGGCCCTCCCACGTCAACCATTAAGAAAATTACCAAAAAGTGGTGGTGGTGGTGGCGGCGGCGGCGGCGGCGGCGGCGGCGGCGGCGGCGGCGGCGCACGCCTTTAATCCCAGCACTCGGGAGGCAGAGCCAGGCGGATCTCTGTGAGTTCGAGGCCAGCCTGGGCTACCAAGTGAGTTCCAGGAAAGGCGCAAAGCTACACAGAGAAATCCTGTCTCTAAAAACCAAAAAAAAAAAAAAGAAAGAAAAAAGAAAATTACCTGCAGACTTCCCTATAGGTCAGTCTGATGGAGGCATTTCTTCCTCTGAGGTTCCTCTTCCCAGAAAACTCCAGTTTGTTGTCAAGTTGACAAAACCAACCAGTACACATAGCATGAACGAAGCTGTGGTCCTGTCTGCGGCACTACATCAACTAGGCGTGGTGGTACGGACCTGTACTCATCCACTCCAACAGTACTCATCCACTCCAGCACTGAGGAGGAGGGAGAGGGGGAGGGGAAGGGGGAGGAGGAGGGGGAGGAAAGGAGGAGGGAGAGGGGGAGGGGAGGGGGAGGGGAAGAAGGAAGGGATGAGGAGGAGGAAGAGGAAGGGAGGAGGAAGGGAGAGGAAGGAAGATCGGGAATTCAGGACCATCCTCAGCTACATAGCAATTTGGAGGACATAAAAGAGCCAGAGAAGTTGGAATTGGCCAGATTTGATAATTTCATAAGAAATAAGGAAAAAAACAGAGTCCAAGGCAACTGCCTGCTTCTGGCTCGTATTGAATGAAATAGAAATCTATACTGTCTAAAGATTAAAATCTTTCCCCATTCACCAGACCATTGAACTAGAATTTTTTTTAAAAGACTTCCTAATCTAGACAAGTTAAGAAAACTCACTGAGGGTATCTGAAATATCCTTCTCTTCTGTCTTAAAGTCCTACAGATGCCAGAGCCTTTGACACAGAGACACAAGTGAGAAGAAAGAAGAGAGGAGGAAATCACCAATTAAGCTTTCTATGTGACAGCCAGATGGGAAGCTCTCCTTGGTGAGGACCACTTGAGTCTCTTGACAACCTACAAGGTAGTATGTCAGAGTCACACATGGACAGTCCTAGTCCACAGTAGCACTGTGTGTACTAAAAAGCTCTTAGCTCTTGCCCTCAAGAGGTGGAATGTGTTTCACATCTCTTCCACTTCAGTGACCTTCTTGACTTCTCACCTGTAGAATGTGGTCATTGGAAGTGACCCATTCTAGGATTAGGTTTAGAGGTGAGGTGGGACGGTCACTTATAAGCTGCTGCTTTGTCTCTCTTGGGCCTTTGCCTAAGCCTGGGGTAAGTTGCTGGAGGAAGAGAGAACATGTGTGGGAATAAAACAAGGGTCCCCAACAGTCAGCCAGTTGCTAGAACACAGCCACTTAGTGACCTGCCTGCTGATTGAAGACATTAGGGAACCTGGCTAAGACTACAGCTTCCTAGGTGAGCTCGGCCTGATGTGCCACACTACAGACCTGTGAGCTAAATAAATGGGTATTGCAACTTGCTAAGTTCAGAATGGGTTATGGTATATAACAAGTAATTGATATAGGAGGTCTTCACTTTACAGATGAAGAAATAGGGCAGAAAGTGGAGAGATTAGAATATGATAGAAACAAGTTGGCAGAGAAAAAAAATAAAAAATAAACATGCCACCCCCGAGGCCAACATGAAATAGAGCATGCACAAAACAAACACAAACCTCTCACTACACAAATAACCTAAAAGTTCAGGAGACACAGGTGCCATTGAGCTTCCAACCTCTCCTCTAGCCCAATTCCTTACCTGGGAGCACTCTTTGTTAATAAACTGGATCTGCTTCTACCACTGTCCGTCTGCCACTGCTCCAGAAACAAGAAGCTGGGAATCCTGGCAGGTGCCCACCAGCATGTGGCAATGGCTGGGTTCTGGTGAGAGCCTTTCCTGGCTTACAGACAGCCCCTGGCTCATAGTGGCCTCACACAGCAAAGGCAGAGCCATCTCTCTGGTGTCTCCTAAGGACGCTAATCCCATCATGAGGGCACTACCTGTGTCTTACTTAGGGTTACTATTGCTTTAATGAAATACCATGACCAAAAGCAAGTTGAAGAGGAAAAGGTGTGTTTGGCTTATGCTTCCACATTGTCCATCATTGAAGGAAGTCAGAACAGGAACTCAAGCAGGGCAGGAACCTGGAGGCAGGAGCGGATGCAGAGGCCATAGTGCTGCTGCTGCTGCTGCTGCTGCTGCTGCTGTTGCTGCTGCTGCTGCTGCTGCTGCTTACTGGCTTGCTCACAATGGCTTGTTCAGCCTGCTTTCTTACAGAATCCAGAAATTCGAGAAATTCATGGATGTTGGGAAGAAGATTTATTTATCAAGGAATAAAATGGGGATCACACTCACGTATACAGAACAAGTAAACGCCACTGCTGATCCAGCTGCTGTTCTGCCTAAGAGCAGTGGAGACCAACCTCAAAGCCGCTCTCCACAGCTTGATCTGGTTCGGATCATCCAAGAGCGTGTGACCCCTCTTCCTCAGCTCTTAATCCATCATGTATGCAGACAAGATCGTGCCCTAAGGCTTGTTAACCCAAAGCCATTGGCTGAATAGAACAAATTCCCACAACACTTCCTCTTTTCTCTAAATAAGAAGGTTCTAATCCTAATACAAAACTATATACAATAGGAACATTATCAAGTATTGTCCAGAAGAAAGAAAAGGTAATAACATAAACAAAAAGGGAACTACAACCTACAAAAACAACATCAAGCAAAAAACATATTCTAAATGTCCAGACCACAGGTAATTGGCAAATTACAGAGATTAATCCAACAGCTGTCCTATCCTGAAGAGGCTAAGTCTTGTACCTAATATGCTCTTAACTAAGATACGGGAGGGTTGTACTGTAACTATCTAGTCTTCAACCCCATCAAAGACCTGAGAAGGAAAATAGTATTACCTGAGTAAAGAGGAAGTGCAAGCAAGCAACTTCTGAAAATGCAAGAAGTGACAGAAACAGCTGACTGCCTGGACAGTCACCCAATGTTTCTCTTCAACACTGGGGCAATCTACTTTGGCTACAGGCCTAGAATATCGGACAGACCATTTTCAGAAGCAGGAAAATTTGAAAGACTGTCCTACCCTGGCTTGGCAAGGTTTAGCAGTCGCTTTTCCTTGTGTCCTGCTTGTCCGGATTGGACAGCATGCTTACTGTCAGCAGGCGAGGCAAGGGCAGTTCTTTGCCCAATAGGTCAGTTTTGTCAAGAAAAAGACAAACTCCACATGGAGTACCTTTGATGCCCATCATCCTCTCAGGAGTAGATCAGTGCTGCCAGGAGCAGTCGTGTCTCACATCAACAACCCAGGACCACCAGCCCAGAGATGGCACCACCCACCATGGCCTGGGCCCTCTCCCATCAATCACTAATTAAGAAAACGCCTGACAGCCAGATCTTATGAAGATGTTTTCTCATTTGAGCATCCTCATTTCTGATGACTCTAGCTTGTGTCAGGTTAACAGAAGACTGGCCAGCAAAACCTGTTATTATTTTTTCATTACTATGACCAAAATACCCGAGACAGCAACTTGAGGGAGGAAATATTTACTTTGGCTTTTGTCTTTAGAGGGTGCAAATCCACCGTGTCATGGAAGGCGTGGCAGAGCAGACAAGTTCCCATCACAGCAGGCCAGTAAACTGAGAAAAGAGAATGTGGATGCTCAGCTAGCCTTCTTCCCACTCCAACCCACCTCTTTTTGAAATATCCAGTACCACCAATATTCAGGGTAGAGCTCTCCCCTCAGCTAATCCTTTCTGGAAATACCCTTGAAGACATATCCAGAGGTCAGCTTTCCTAACTTACAGGCTCTTCTGAGGTTGATATTCAAGATTAAGCATGATAGCTAAGCATCTTTGGATTTAGAGATGCACTCACTTTTTTAATGCAACCAGTGGATTGGGTGATTCTAAATTCAGTCAAGTTAACATTGAAGGTTCACCATCAAAGCATTCTTGTGACCTCATCTAAGGCCAATTATCTCTCAAAGGCCTGGTTTCCAAACACTGTCACACTGAGGTGACAGCTTAGTCCTAGGACTGACTATCTTTTCTCACTCCTTCAGGTACAACTTCCTCAGCCCTCCAGCTGTCCTTGGAAGGAAACAGAGTCTTTGTGCTCTCTAGCTGTTACTTCTATGGGTCAGGGGTGGCACCTGGAACTGTTTAAAGAATTCCAGTGGGACCCTGGGAGCAATGATGTAAGTGAATTCAGAAGGGCAGGAGAAAACCCCAAAGTAGCAGCTACTGAAGCCAGAGACCCATAGTTAAGTTTCAACCGAAAGACGTGGACAGAGAATGGTGGATTCTAAGGAAGGAAATACCATGATTATATTTTCATATTTAGGAAAGTCGGTCTAGTTACAACATGGAGAATGGCTAGAACTAATTCTAAGGGAAGATCAACTTATAGCTGCAGCTGTCACCCAGCAGATGACAAAGGCCAGAACTGGATTTGACCAGAGCAAATAGAGAGAAATGGAAGGTTTCTAGGACTGTCTAGGGAGACTGGGGAGATGATGATCATGTGACTGTGTGGATGAGGAGGAAATAGTAAAGATGAGAACCATCCAAACCAACCCACAGAAAGTAACTGATCACCAAGAAATTCTCCTGTAGCTTATGAGACATTCCCTGAGTAGCAAAGGACCCAGTTCTTAACAAATGACTTGGACTTGATGTTTCCAAGGGAAGAATTTCCAAATGGGCCGAGCTGTCTGCAAAGAATAAGGACAAGCTTACAAAGAAAGTGCCATAAATGAAACCACCACTTGTCTTGACAGCGCAAAGAATAATGTCACCAGCCCCTAACTTTGTTCTTGGTTACAAAGGCCTTTGTTGGAGTGAACAAATGGGAAGGAACTGATAAGGGCCCAGGTTGGAGAAGACCTGCATGTGAATGAAGAGTTGAGAGATCCAAGCACAAACTTTCAGTTTGCTGAAACACACACCATCCAATGGAGAGGCTCCAAATTATGAATGGGAAGAAACCCCATTTCCAGCAACTCTCAGCAATGCATGAAAATGGCTTGGCTTCACAGTGAACCCTTTTCTGTGGGAAATTCAACTGGAAGACAATAAACTGTTCACTGAGAAGTGCTTAGAGATCACCCAACTTCCTCTGGCAGGCACTTCAGCCCATCCTCCTCCTCTTCTCCCTGATTCCCATGCTTCCCAGTGTAACACTGGGCAAGCATTGACTCCGTGAAGACTGGTCACTTTCATTTATGGAAATTCCAGAGCAAAGAGAAGCACTCAAGAGCAGAATTCGATCACTAAGGGCTTCCCTCAGAGTCTTTCTGATATTGACTGTCATTGTGGACTTTGCAAAGCTCAGGGTGACTGTTAGCGTTTAAATGGAGCTTTAATGTTTCATCCAAGGGGAAGTTTGGTGTCCACAGTGGCAACATGAAGGGATTGTGGGACTTTTAAAAGGTAGGAATGTTAAACTCTAAGCTTGGCATGAACATGTAAGGACCAATTCCAGTATTAAAGCACATTCAAAGGATCATTTCCTTTTGTTTTTGGATATAAAAAAATAAAAGATTTTTGGAGAAAACAGCATGCCCACAGGCATTCCTGTCTGATGTTTTTAAGTCACAAATTCCGAATGTGCCCAAGTGCTCCTGTCCAACATTTTAACTTTTTGAACATGTCTTCCATAACCTTGAGCTATGCATGCCAAGATATAGCCTCCATATTTCTTGCTTGAACTATGACCTTAAATTGAGCATGCCCAGAAATACACTCTTTAACTGAGCATGCTCAGGTATGCGCTTGTCCCTAAAGTGCTTTCCCATATGTACAGACTCTATAGATACAGGAAACTATCCTGATGCTTCCTTTAAGGGGTCTTTTTGGATTGCTTTGGAAATAACCCCCATATTCTCCTTATTGGCTGAAGGTCATAAATCTTCCTCCATTCTTTTATTTCCTGGCCATGATTGTTGGGGTTTTGACCTCACCGAATGTGAATTCCTGTCTGGTTACAGATCACAACGAAAGAGTCTCAGGTCACTGGGGCCTGTGGTGGTGTGAATGTCCCCCATCGGCTCAGCATTTGAACACTTGGTTCCCAGTTGGTGGCGCTGTCTGGGGAGATTTGGGGAGTGCACCTTGCTGGAGGAGGTCCATCTCAGGGAGACTGGGGGAGTGCACCTTGCTGGAGGAGGTCCATCACAGGGAGACTGGGGGAGTGCACCTTGCTGGAGGAGGTCCATTAAGGGGAAGAGATCGGAGAGTTTAAATCCTTGAGCCACTTGATTGGCTTTGTTTGCTGATGGAGATGTGAGCTCTCAGCTTCCTATGCCTGTGGCCATGCCTGCGACCACGCCTGCAGCCATGCCCGCTGCCTACTGCCTGCTGCCCCTGCCGTTATGGACCATATTCCTCTGGAACCAGAAGCCAAAATGCATTCTTCTCTAAGTTGCCTTGGTCATGGTGTTCTATCACAGCAAGAGAAAAGTAACTAATACAGGACCCCTGGGAAGATTCAGTTCTTGTGGAACCCTATGGTTAGACCTCCAGAAGATTGTTATAAAAGAACAAGCAGGCTGTGCCCCAGCTTCTTTGGCTTCCTGCAAAGTCATTGGATCTCTCCCTAGGTACTTCTACCCTTGAACTGCCATCCACCACAAGTCCTCACCTGAGCTGGCCTGAGGCCAGCTCTATGCCCTAGGGATTTCTACAACTGTACTATAGGCAAACTTGTTTTAAATAAATACATAGCTTTGTTTCATTATAAAATAAAAAGTAATAAAATGATGCACTTTACACAGATGGTTTACCTGTAAGAATACCATCACCCCCCCACCCCATTCTACCCCAACCCCAACCCCCCACCTCCCACCCCCCACCCCGGTGAATTCTAGGGCTGTTGTTTCTGTTACTTAGCTAGACTGTGAATGTTTTCTATTGACCCTGACCTTCAACTTACAGCTAGATATCATATGGACAAGACCTAGCTAACTCAGCAAAGAATAGTAGTTGACTGTAGCAACCAAGAAAGCCAATGGCCAAGTGATGAAAGACAGGAAAGGTGGAATGTTTAACTCTCCAAATGCAAAGCTTTGAGGCTCAGGTCCAAGATCTACATGCAAAGGGAAGGCTTCAGCTGTTCGATAAGGGCCTAGTGTTGGACTTAGAGGCAGGCCTAGAACTCAGATGCCTAGAGGAAACCTTCCTATATGAACAGTGAGGGGCTAGAGAGATGGCTTAGCAGTTAAGAGCACTAACTGCTCTTCCAGAGGACCAGGGTTCAATTCCCAGCACCCAGTAGCACACAACTGTCTAACTCCAAGATCTGACATACTCACACAGACATACGTGCAGACAAAACACAAATGCACATAAAATAATAAGTAAATTTTTTTTTAAAAAGTAAGCAGTGAACTCTCTCACTGTTCCACCAGAAGTTAGATTCCACTAGAGTGCTGGCAATCTGACAGATTGCGCTGTGCTGTACAAGGAAGCAATGTTCTGAAATAAATCTCCCCCATGCCATAAAAATGGCATCTTATGGCTTGTCTGGCTTATTTTCCATCCATTTAGATTCTGCCCGACAGAGAAAGTTGACATGCCTAAACAGTATTAAGGTCTCTGAGCACTCTCAGCTTGTGAGACAACATTCAGCTGCTGTTATAGAGATTAATCCAAGTTAAATATTGGGAACACAGACTTTAGGAGAGTGTGTCTTCTGTCTTCCTGTTGTCTAGGATAACAGAATCAATTTGGTTTCATCAAAAGACAAAAGTAACTGCCCCCCCCAACCCACACACATACCCTGGGGTTATTACATTGACAAACAGGTGTGATATTTTATGATACCCTGAATGATAAATTAAACAAATAGAGGAGGAAAAAGTACTAAGACCCAGAGGCCCATCAACAGCCAGTTCCCATTTTTCAGACTCTGGCGCCATGAGCAGAGTAAATGACTAGCCTTCTCCTGTACATCCATCACTGTCCACCCTGCGTGCAGAGTAAACACGTCACCGACTAGTGCGAGGAAAACCTCTCATATCGTCCCCTCCTCTGGGACTTCCAAGGCTGCCTTGGGGGTAAGACTCATCAAGTTCTTAAGTCTGGAAAACAGATACCAAAACCACTTTAACTTTTAGAGACTAGGAAACTGGCAGTGAGTCTCATGGAAGGAGCCTGACCTGGTCTGCAGAAGAAATCCCCACTTGCCTTTCCTACCTGTCAATTGGTGCATGTCTTAGAATTCCTGTTTCCATGTCTGTTAGAGACGGTAGTGCCCACCACACAGGGTTCTAAGGATGCTGAGGCTCACAACATGCCAAGACCTCCAGGAGAGGGGTGGGTTACGGTTCTTGGCTCATTGTCTAAGGAGCATAGCCAGAGAATCCTAACAAACTATGGACTTTGCATACTGGTGATGAGTCGATGTAGATGCATCAATTTTTCTAAATTTTGGTAGGGGATGTTGATGAGTATGGGTAGAGGTCTAGAGGAACTCTGACTCTCAGCTCAGTTTTACTCTAAAGACTAAAGTCGTTGTCCATCATCCCATATCATGGGCCCCACCTCAGTCCCTTCCTTTTCTATTATGGTAGCCTAGATAGACCTTAAATTTACAATCCTCCTGCCTCAGCCTCCTGAGTCCTAAGAATACAGAAATGTACCACTCCACCCAGCTAAATCTGTAGAAGGGGAGAAAAAGTACAGGGGTTGAAAGAGGAGGAAAGGGGATTGAATAATAAGAAGGTTGATGAGGAAGGAGGAGAAAAGAGGAGGCCAGGAAGCGAACGAGGAAGTAGGAAGTTAAAAGAGTTAGGAGGACGCAGGATGAGAAGAAG
Source organism: Peromyscus eremicus (assembly GCF_949786415.1). Taxonomy (NCBI): domain Eukaryota; kingdom Metazoa; phylum Chordata; class Mammalia; order Rodentia; family Cricetidae; genus Peromyscus; species Peromyscus eremicus. Next base: position 46,769,619 of record NC_081425.1, on the reverse strand, counting down.
CCAAAATGCCACGCTGGTGTTGGTTGGCCCCAGCCTCCTCTGCCTTTATTGTGTCTCTGGGTGTAGGATGGTCCTTTCTCTGCTGGTCTACGGGCATGCACTGGGGGGCTGCGAAGGTGAGGAAGACAAAGGAAGGCAGAGGGTTCTCTCTGGCCTCGTGGACCGTGCTTGATCTTGGTGTCTATGTCTGCTGCCAAGACCTCAGACCCTGCTGGGCTTCTTGGGATCTTTGTTGTTCTTGGCTGAGGCGGAGGCACACAGCTCTTCCACAAGCATCTCCATCCGGGCTGTGACCTCGGTCATCGTGTCGATGACCATGCACTGCTGCAGCTTTAGCTTGTTGTTTTCCCACAGGGCCTTGTTCTCCTCCTGGAAGATGCGGTGCACGTCACGGAGGACGTGCAGCGCCCGGTTCTCCTCCTGCAGCAACCGGTTCTCCTCCCGCAGGGCCTGCAGCGCCTGGTTCATCTCCCTCAGCAGCTGCATAAGCTGAGCGCTGTCAGCTAGGTTGGGGCCGACTTGACCCTCGTCTTCCCCAGACGGCCCAGACAAGTTGTTAACCATCTCCCTCAGGGCACGCAGTGTCTTGGAGTCCTCCTGTGCTGTGGGGGGCCCTTTGGGCTCCTCAAACGGGGAGGAGAGTCCTGGGCTCTGATCTGGGAGAAGCCCAGGGTTATGGGGCTCCTCCTTGGGTGAGGAGGTGGGCTTACCCTCCTCGGCGGAAGTGCCACCGTCTTCTGCCTGGGCCCAGTAGGCCTGCCTCTGCTCCAGCAACTGCTGGAGGGCCCGGTTCTCCTCTCGAATGAGGTGTAAGGTGTTCTCCTTGCTCCGCTGGACAGGCAAGGTGGCGTTGTCTTTCTTCACGACTTCCTGGGAGGCTGTGTCCTTGTGCAGCAATGGCGAGGGGGACTGACTCTCCTCGTGGCCCAGGGTGACCTTGTGGTCTTCCCAAAAGACCTGCAGCATCTTGTTCTCCTTGCGGAGGGCCCTGTTCTCATCCCGCAGGGCCCGGTTCTCATCCCGGAGAGTCTTGTTCTCCTCCTGCAGCAGGTGCTCCCTGGCCAGCCTCTTGTGGTGCAGTTTATGGTGGAAGGACGAGGAGGGGGAGAAGTGAGGAGACTGCAGACGGCAGTTCTCATTCACCCACCGCCCGTCCTGGAAGACGAACATCTCGTCGCTGAGCTGCACCCGGGGAGGGTTGTAGTCCAGTTCCAGGTCAGCCTGGGAGGTGGGGCGCTCCATGGGGTCAAAGGGCACAGAAGAGAAGCGGTTGAGTGGGTAGGAATGCTGGCTGACTACCCTGCGGCTCATCCGGGGCAAGGCAGCCTGCCTGGAGCAGCGAGGCGTGCTGTACAGGTTGTGGAGCCTCAGGAAAGGCTCAGTGGTGCCCCGCTGTGGGAGAGAGCAGGGAAACTGTTAATGGAGCAGCTTGCACAAGGACCGCCGGGTGGGCTAAGAGTCCAGGAGACCCCTCACCTAACCTCCCGGAATCCTCACAAGGAAATCTAGCCGGCCTTTGTTATGCTAGGTAGCTTTCTTCTTGAATTAATGAGCGAATACCGAACCACAGTTCCTAGGGGAAATGCTGGGCTCGGTTCCTATAAGGCTCTGGTCATAAAAATTCCTGTCAATTGATCATTGTGTTTCTGTTTAAAGACACCCTCCCGGATCTGGAGATTGACAGTGGGTGCGCCATGCCTAGGCAGAGCTTATCCAACAAGCTTGCTCCAGGAGGCACAGCACAGACACACTGTAATTAGGAACGAGGTGTGTTGATACCACTTTAAGCAGGGAAACCGCCAGCAAAAGGCACGTAGTGGTCTAGAAACTGCAAACAGGACACTGTTTTCCAGGCTGAGAGTTCAAACAAGAGGTGCCTGGAGCCCAGTTCTTGCCCACACATTCCCACACAAACTCTCTACAGGTCCAAGAATGACCACAAGTGTTCTATGAGCATTGAGGCTGGACTAGTCAAAGGTCTATAAATTCCTAACTATAAAGTCTATGAATAATGAGCCATGCTTTGTGCAGGCCTGTAACCACAGCTACACGGAGGCAGTCCAGATAGGAACGTAACCAGAACTTCAAGGCCAGCTTGGTCTACATAGCAAGTTCCAGGCCAACCAGGGCTACACAGAGAAAGACCCCATCTCAAGAAATGAAAGCCCACAGACAATAAGATTCAACCATATGGTAGAAACTAAAGGCATGGATTTTTTTTAAAAAACCTCTGTCTCCTTGCCACTTATCAGTTATAAGAATCTGGCCAAGTTGTGTGACTTTCAGTTGCTAAAATTTTAACTTGGGGTAACTGCACCTCTTTGAAGAGGGTGTCAGCTCCCTCAGAGCTGGAGCTGCAAGCTGCACAGCTGATTATGTGCGTGTGTTTTACCTACATCATTCTCTTAATCCTCACAACACTGGCAAATGAAACACTATTTCAGCTTTAACATTCCCAACCCGAAGACTCTCCGTTCCAGAGTGCTCCATATCTGAAGCTTTCTGAGCATCCATGGGATGCTGCAAGCAAAAAATTCCACACCTGCCTTCCTGCAAAGACACAGGTACACTGAAACAGTGCATAAAACTACTATGAATTGTATATGATATATAGATATAGATATGGATTTAATGCCTATGCATGGGTCCCATTCCCTGAGCCTTCCTCCCCTTCTGCTCCACCTAAATATTCAAATATTCCGAAATCTAAAAACCACCCCTTTAAAAGCTGCTTCCTTCATCCTTTAAAGGCTGAGCATCCATGCTGGGTGGGTTTAATCATCAATCTAGAATTACCTGGTGGGGGGAAATCTCAATGAGGAATTATCTGGATTGGGATGTCCTGTGGAATACCTGTGAGGTATTTCCTTTTCTTTTCTTTTCTTTTTCTTTTTGAGGGATTTTCTTTGTTGGGTTCATTGATGTGGAAAGACCCAGCCTACTGTGGGTAGTGCCACATCCTGGGTTTGGGTCCTGGACTGTATAAGAATGGAGAGAGCAAGCTGAATACTAGAAGATTATGTGCAATTAGCCTCCCTCTGCTCTTCACTGTGGGTGTGACTAGGTGTCTGGCCTTCCTGTCTTGACTTCCTTACAGTGATGGGCTGTAACCTGTAATGGTAAATCAGAGAAACCCTTTCTCTCCTGAGCTGTTTATATTGGGGACATTTTATCACAGCAACAGACACGAAACCCAGACAGTAGCCATGGCATCATCTTGAACCTAGAACCCAAAGCAGAGGTCCCAAGCCCCAAGAGCCTTGATATCAAAAGTGCCATGCCTGAGTCCTATTGAGAACTTCTTGTTTTTCCATCACCTCTGAAAATGAGCCTACACATGGCCGCTGTGCCTGCTTCCTGGGCTCATAAGAGGACAAGTGGTAAACACAATGTCACAAAGACCAAAGAGTCCTGCTGGTGATATTTAACAATTCCTGTTCTAAACCATCGTGAAACACTGAATACATTGCTTTACAAAATGCTCCACCAACATATAAGCAACAAAGCTGAGCAAATACCCATAGATTCAGGATCCCAGTCTCTAACTGGCACTCACAACCCTGCCCTTCTCATCTGGGGTCTTGAGCCAGGTCAGTGATGGTCCCAGATTTCTTCCATTGGCTGATCTAATGTGTTTGATGACCTGGGTCCTGACAAGAGGTCTGTCTGTGCTTGGAACATCATGGAGGGGTTCTACTGAGCCTAGGAGGTTCAGTCAATGCGGGGGGGGGGGGGGGGAGGGATGTCTCTTCTTGGCCTTAGGGGCATATTCTCACATAGACATAGAGACCAACAGGCGAAAAAGAACAAAGTGGGCTCCTTCCTGGCAGAGTAGGGAATGAAGTTGTAGGACAGGGCACATGTGGCTCCGAGGCTCACCAGACCTCCCCCATTAGGTGTTCGAAAGGTGACCAAGGGACTCTGTCTTCAGGAGCCAGGAATAGTGTACTCATAGCTGTGACCCAACAGTGTAGTGTGTTAGTGCTGGGGATCCAGGAGGAGCCCTGGGTACAGGCATGGCTCTCACAGCTGCCTGAAACCCTACCTGTGGACTGGAATCCTTCCTGAGCACAGGCCCGGCCCTTTCTGGTATTTCATTTCTAATGTAGGTGCTTTAAATCACCAATGACCATAAGACAAATTGCTAAACGATCTTATTAATAAAAAGCCCAGAGCCAGACATCAGGGTAAAAATCTGAAAGGTCAGAGGAATAGGAAAAGCCACAGCCAACCTCACCTTACAGACGCCTCAGTCTACAAGAGACCTACTTCCTGCATACTCACACCTATATGCCTTTCTGTTCTGCAATCTCATTTCCTCTCTCTACCCAGCTATATCACCTCCACTCTGTCTCTACAGACCTCCAGATCTCTATGGTTAGTGCTGGGATTAAAGGCATGTGTTTAAAATGCCTGGCTCTGTTCCCAGTGTGGCCTTGAACTCACAGAGATCCAGATGGATCTCTGCCTCCCAAATGCTAGGATTAAAGGCATGTGCTAACACTGCTTGACTTCTATGTTTAATATAGTGGCTGGCTTTTTCCTCTGATCCTCAGATAAGCTTTATTAGGGTGCACAATATTTTGGGGGACACAATGTATCACCACAAATGACTATGGGGCATACTATTTCCAGGGATCCTGAAAAACACAGTGAGCTGCCAACTGAAAAGGGGGAACAAAAGGCAATGGAGAAAGGGAGGGACATCACCAGAGTCTCTTCCTGGTGCTGTGTGATTTTTAAAGACTAAAACTCTCAAGGAGGAATCTTCTCAGATAGAGTTACTGGGGTTGCTGGCCTTCCACTTAAAGAGTTTGGGAACAGGACTAGACTGAGCATCCAGGCTTAGCTGACATGCACTGCTGTGGTTTGAATGTGGCCTCTCAATTTCATGTGCTGGGAGCTTCATCCTCAAAGTCACATGTTAATAGTGTTTGATAAGGGAGACCCTTGTGAGGCGGACTGGATCATGTGGGAATGGATGAACCCGTTCATGGTTCAATGGGCTGTTGCAGGGACATCTGTTATAAAGTGAGCTCTCTGTGGCTTGCTGTATCTCACCAAGTGATGCCCTCCACCATGTAGGGACACAGCATGAAGGCCCTTGCCAGAAGATGACCAGGTTCTAGTATTGTGCCATGCTCTTGAATGGCCAGCCTCTATTCTTTGTGAACTGTCTGGCCTTGGACACTTTGTTATAGTCATGGTGCTGAGGAAACAGCACTGAAGTTCTCTCCCTTACATAAAAGATGTCGCTACTACCACCCAGAAGAGACGTCCGCATGCTCCCAGAAAGCTCACACTGGTTGACCAAGCTTTTAAAGCACCTGCTTTGCCAACACTATTGACAGTTAGTGTGTAGGGAATGCTCAGCCTGCTGGAGTACTTTTAATGCATGTAAAATTGAAGGGCACCAGGATCCTAGAAGGGAAAACCACAGTGCCAACTTCACAGCTGAGCTCCACTATCATAAAAAAAAAAAACCCTCTGGTATGCCAAATAGCTAAATACAGTGTTTGTTTTAATAAATGCTAACAGATAAAAGATCATTCACAATATAAAAGTGATTAGTTTTGATAGATTTTTAATGCTAACAGCAAAGAGAATAAAGATGACAGATGTAGTCATCTTAGCTAATTGATAGACTCTCCTAAGATCTTGCTCTGAAACTGTTTCAGTTGGCATTGCTGGGAGCCGAAGAGGAAGGAGAAAAAGACAAGGGGAAATGGAGGGCACCAGGAGTGCTATCAGAGCTCATTCTGATCCAGATGTAGATCTGCCACTGATGACCCAGCACTAACCAATGACATGCACTGAGAGCTCACTGGGAAGCTTGAATGTCTGGAAAAGTGAGTCTGTGCATAGAAGGGGATCAGCGGCCTGGACAGGAAATAACACTGTGGCTTGCAAGCTAATGTGCTAGAAGAAAATAGATGTGAAAACACACATGTTCAGCGTGAGGAAGAAAAATGCGAAATCAATAAGACCCGAAGAGACCTAAAGGCGATAACTAGTGAATTGTAGCATTTGTAATGTAATTGAGAACTCCAGCCAACCAATAGGGCTGGGAGCTGGCAGCCAGAGGTACTGTTATAATTCCCTTCCAAATGGGATGAACTCAACTCAGAATGAAGCTACCTGGGGTGGAAAGATACAGGCAGCTGAGGGGTTACCGGTAGCAATCCAGACGAGAGGAAAGGACACACTAGCTTCTAGAAGCAAGAGAATTAGAGCTAAGACATCACCTGGCCTGCTGAGTAGCGTGACAGGCTAGGCATTGACCTGGGTTAAACCTCAGCTCTGTCCTTGCTACTGAGTCTCCCAATTCCCACAGCTGTGAAATCTCTGCCTTATACTTGTGTGACTCTGTGGCCAACACATGATGTCAGCACTCCATCAACACCTTCCTCACCTTGTTTCTCATAGTAATCCTTTGCCCCCACCATCTCATTTGGGGAGGTACATGAGCAGATAGGCCTTTCCCACAGCCCTATGGGTGGGCTCAGTTTACATCAACTAGTAATCCATGCCTACTTCCCTACCCAAGAGGATCCATTTAGGGTATCCTGGCAGGTTGTCTGGCTTGTGCCTGTAACCATCCTGGCAGGAACGAAGATATTCTAAAGAGATACTTATGTCTATCCTTCTAGATATCAGATTGTTGAAACAGTGAACCCCAAGAAATTGCTCCGGTAGTCCTATGTTTGGAAAAGGTAAAAGCTGAAGGCTGGTGCCAGCCAGAGGGGAAGACTGTCTCTCAGAAAGAGATGTTACACAGTTGTGTTAACTTGTCAGATAGCCCTGCAGAAGAGACTGGGGATGAGACAATGATGCTGGGCTGGACCACACCCAGAGCAGGACTGCTTAGTTATGTGAACCTCTGTGACTCTACTTAAACCTAAACTTCCTGATGGACTTGGAGCATCACTAGACCTCTTGGTTCCTCCTTCCAGTGTTGCCACACTGAGTAAACCTCCTCTTCCTGCTTTTCAACATCAGTTGCTTGCTTTGTTGGCCGTTAGATGACCACTGGCTAAGCCTGACTGGCATACTCAAGGCCGCATCTGGCCAGGAAGAATCTCCAGACTGCAGTGACCCCTTCATTCCACATCCCTCCATCTTCCAAGATCCAAGTAACTACATCAGGTCCTACAGCACAGGAAGCAGGCCTGAGGGCACCAGAACAAACCCAAGACTTCTCAACCCACCTTTTTTCCTTGACTGGCGCTGGGAGATGGGGACAGAAAAGTTGTGCCAGGGGTGGACGGATCTAATCTTTCTATCACATCACATGACAGTAATAAAGGCTTTGTGTCAGCTTACTGGATTAAGAAACACCTAGGGCATTAGCAAGACCACACCCTTGGATGTGTCTGTGGGGACTTTATCAGTGAAGACTAACAGACGCGGGGCCCATACTAAATGTGGTTAGCACTCATGAGCTAGGATCCTGGACTGAAGAAACCAGGTTGATCTGCCATGATGTGAGGCAGCGGCCCCACTACCACTTCTCAATGGACTCATCCCCTGAATAGAGAGCCAAAAAAAAAGAAGACTTCATCCCTTGACTTGCTTCCTGCCAGGAATTTGGTCCCAACAATGCAAACAGTAAATTAACAACTACTTTCAAATCTTATTCCCAACCCCTTTTCCACTCCCACACCTAGGCTGGTGTCTTCTGTCTGCCCCTAATATGGGGGCTAATAAGGTACCTAAGGAGCCATGCCCACCCTCACGCACAGATGTGTGTGTATTTTACGTATTTAGAACCAGACCTAGCAAGGTTGTCCTTCTAAGGATGACCAGGACACAGTTGCCTACTATTCTGACTTAGCTTTCATTTCACTACAATGCCGTAAGGAAAACCAACACCCAGGTTGTTTCCTTGTCTTGGGTTTCTGTCTCCTCCCGCCCACATTTGCTGAGCTGGTTGTAAGTACACTAACACAGAACCCCAGCTAGAGATCCGTCCTCTTTTGTACACACCTCCCTCGACCAAACTCGGAGGTCAATTACCTGTGCCTTGGGTCCCTCCATCCTACATTTCACCTCCACTGGCTGCATGACCCTGATCTTCTAATGAGCGCTTGGGTGACTCTGGAGAAAGCAAGGCCACCCCTTTGTGACATAGCAGCTGGAGAAACAGTCAGATACAAGGGGTCCCCCCAAGAAATCTGCTGTGTGCAGGAGATGCGGGGATCACATGCTGCAAGGGGTTTAACCATTCACTGGCCTCGAAAGAAACAAACAAATGTCCATCCCCAGTCAGCCATCTTTGGCCCATAGCAGGGCTTCATTCCCTTGGCAGGGGCAAGTGGGCCACACGCTGGTGTTTCAGCTCCTGGGTTCATTCTTATGCACATGGCTTCAAGGTCAACTCTAGTTCTCCACAGATATCCAGAGTGGTTATACACCACCATGCAATGAAGGGTCTCCTTTGGTAAGGTTAGATTTTTCTCGTAGTATGATCAGACCTTGAAAGGCTAGTACTGGAGGACCTGACCACCCAACCCAGGCCCTTCATTCAAGGCCAGAGGATCTCAAGGTCCAGAGAATCCATGTGTCCTCCCCAAGACACATAGCCAGGGAAAAACAAACAACAAACAAACAAATAAAATGACAGGAATCTGAGCGGCTGACTTCTCTGTTCATTCTGTAAGGTTTGGAAACAGGGTTATTCTAGCTAAAACTGGTAAGTTACATCCTCCCGTGATTGTCCGTCCCTACCTGAGGTAGGACCACATTGATTGGAATTTCTAGGCTTTCAGATCTGGTATCCCTCTTTCTTGTAAAATTTGGCCTCGAGTGCTGTAAAAAAGAAAAAATTAGATTTCTCCTCAACTCATCCTGGGGCTTTAGTGGCTCACTTGAAACATATAACTACTTTCTACACATTTATGACCTCCTTACCAATTATATATCTTATAAAAAAAATCACAGTCTAAAGGTATGTGTAGATGGTACCTGAACTGAAGAGTTACCGATCACTGAACAAAAATCAAGACAGGAATTAACTGATATAAAACCCTCTTGTAAGTCTTTGAAGCAGAGACCGCAGCAGCTCTCCCTGGTTTTAAATTATTATTTCTGTATCAAGTAAAAAGCCATACCAATGTGAGATGCCAGGTATAGGTCCTATGCATAAGCTGGTCATCAAAACACTCAGAACATTCTAGGGGTGACATCACAGAACAATACGGTGTTTTTCTGAGCTCATGGTTCCTCTCTGAGCATCTCCAGTGGGAATGAGGCTTCTGCAGGAAGGAAGAATTGTCACTGGCTTTGCCTGTGTGGCTAGCCTGGGTCAGTTTGACACACAATAGCCCTAACACTAGCCCTTGTTTGGTCAGCCTGGCTGCCCCTCACACCTCACTGCCAGGCTGGCTTGAAACTCTCCACTGCCCTTCATAGGTGGCATCTTCTTCAATGGCATTACTTAGGAAAGAAGAAACGTTAACTGTCCAGACCCGGGGAGGCTTGGCACTACTCAGGGACTCTTCCAGTCAGTTCCACCCCAATACTAGCTACATGGACTTAGTATTGGGTTCCAGGAGTTAGGGGCTCAGCCCTACAAGATGGCCTTTGACTTCAGGTACCAATCCCAGCCACCTATACTTGTAACTGGTTAGCTGTGCAGAGGCTCCCCTGACCTTCTCCTCAATAGCTGTCTCTCAGAACTCGGGAATGCTTTACTTAGATCACAAGTTTATTGTGAAGCATGTAGCTCAGGAATGGACAAATGGTGGTGATAAAGAGTGAGCTATTGGAGGGGTAACGTTGTAAAGCTTCAGGCCTTCTCTGGACTCACCTGGTTCCCAGCATCTTCAGCCTCAATGTCTGAACCCTGTTGTTTACAGGAATTTGTGGACTTTCGTTATGTAGGCAAATTTAATTAAATCATTGGCCTTTGATCATTGTCAAGTCCTACATCCCCAGAGGGAGAAGTTTGCTGAAAACTCCAACCTTCTAATCACCTGATTGGTCCCTCTAGCAACTATCCCCATCCCCATCTCCCCCCACCCCTCCACCAACCCATCCCCCACCCCCTACCCTGCCAAAGTCATTCCACTAGCTTAAACTGATATGTGTTCCAAAGGAGGTCCTGCCAGGAAATCCCAAAGCTGTAAGAAGCCCTGTTCTGGTAGAAAATACAAGTATACAATTATATCACATGTAGAAGCTACATAGATCAAGGCCCCAACACCCCGTCCCTCCATCCTTAGTCCTGACAAATCCATCACCTCCAGAGCCATTCAAGAGAACTCCTGTGTGTATTCAGAGCCCCAGTTCTGTGTGGTTTTGTCCCTTGGGGTGGGAACAGAGGGTGACCTGAGGTCAGCAGACCCAGAGATGCTGGAACCGACTACTTGAGTCCCTCACACCCAAATTACAGGCAAATCTTGGTATAAGAAAATCCAAATATACAAAAGCTGAAAGATACACGCAGATAAAAATCCAAGTGGCTGATTCCGTTGCCAAAGAACTTATGTCTACAGAGAAACTGCAAAGAAAATTTTCAACTCTGTGTGTGTGTGTGTGTGTGTGTGTGTGTGTGTGTGTGTGTGTGCTGGCACATGTGGAGGCCAGATGTACCAACCTTGGGTGTCATCCCTCAGCTGCTGTCCACCTTGTATTTTAAGACACTGGCCTGGAACTTGACAATTAGATGGGGTGGGCCCAGGGAGCACCAGGGATCTGCCTGTGCCCACTTTGCCAGGACTGGTGGACAGGAGAGGGCCACACCAGGATTTTTAGGGTTTTTTTTACATGGGTTCAGGAGATCAAGTTCGAGTCCTCACAATTGCATAGCAAGTACTTTACTGACCGAGCCATAGACTCGTTTACCTGATTTTGAAACTGAGATCATAAACACGCAGCGCTGAATTTGCATTCTTTGCCATTTTAAAGCGTATAGTTCAATAGTGTTGAGTATATTCACGTTGTTGTGTAAGAGCATCTTGGAAAACCAGGACTTCTATTAAGCACTAATTCTCCCTCTTCCTTCGCTCCAGCCCTTGGCAATCACATTCCTATCTTCTGTTTCTATGATTTAAACTACATTACTGTCTTAGGGTTTCTATCCCTGTGATAAAACACTGTGACCAACAGCAACCTGGGGACGAAAGGGTTTATCTTACACTTCCAGGTAATACTTTATTACCGAGCAAAGTCAGGGCAAGAACGAAGGCAGAACCCGTGGAGGGGGGCTGCTTCCTGGCTTGCTCTCATGGCTTGCTCCGCATGGTTTCTCACAGCACCCGGGACCAGCAGCCCAGGGGTAGCACCACCCACAGCGATGTGAGCCGTGGCACATCTACCATCAGTCAGCTCCATGAGCTTGCCAGCTCCACGAGCTTGCCCCCAGGCCTGTCTTAGGTACTTCCTCAGTTGTTTTTTCACCATCTTTGATAACTCTGGCTTGTGTCAAGTGGAAAAACCAGACAAACAAATGACTACCCAGCACAATGAGATGTCTCACATGAATGGAATTGCAGAGTATTGGTTCTTTCAGGATTTACCAAGTTGAAACAAATGTCAAGATTTCCTTCTTTGGAAAGGCTCAGTCAGGTTTCACGATATGCAGGGATCATCTGAGCAGTCTGTCCCCTGGCTGCTGGAAATAATACTGCGGTATACTTGAGTGTGCAAACGTCCCTTGGAGATTCTGCACTGAATTATTTTGGATCCGTACCCAGAAGTAAAATTGCTCAGTGACAAGGTAGTTCCATTTTTAATTTGGGGGGCATCCCCTCACTGTTTTGCACAGTGCCTGCATTATTTAACCTCCCCACCAACAGAAGACTTCCCATTTCTCCACACCCTCACCGACACTCGCAGCTCTGAGTAATTCCTGTACTTCCTGAAAATGTAATTCCATTTCTCCTCGTGCACATTCCCCATAGAAGCACCAGCACACCCCTGGATGTGAGAAAAGTTCTGTTACCAGGGAGAACTAATGAATCGAGGCCTGGGGGCGGGGGGACTCCCTTATACAAAATTTGCCCCTATCCCCTTGGCTCGAATGTCTGCCAGCTGACACACAATTGGTACTTCTGTTGTGAACTGTCAATAAAGTGTTGTTCCAGAGCCGATGTGAGGGCCTCTTTGTCTGCTTGCTTGATGGATTGATTTTCCCTTTTATTTTTAAAGAAAGAAACGTTTAACCTGGGCCATCCCAGTCACTGCATTTGCACCTATTACTACTCGGGTTAACACAACCATCAATCACACACGGTCCACAGACCTCCCAGTCTGTGGGCACTACACAGAGCACAGAGGTAGGTGGGTTCCTAATCTAGACAAGCTGAACAGAGACAAAAGGCAAGCATGCACCTAAGACTCGCCAGGCTCCTCTGGCTGCAGCTGTAGGATGTTCTGTGATATGGGGGTAGTCCAACAGCAAGAAGGCTGTCAGAGAGCCCGGACTCCTTCGCTTCCTCTAGAAAGTCACACAAGCCGAAGCTCTTGGCCAAGTAGCCAGAGGTAGGCATCAGATCTGTGCTCTGACCTCTCTTGTCTTCTCACGCCTGGGGAAAGGCATAGGAAACTCGGTAGGTACAGTAACCTATCTTACACAGTGGGTGTACCACTGTCCTGTTTTCCTGTTTCTGTGGTAAACACTATGACCAAAAGCAACTTGGGAGGAAAAGGTTTATTTGGCTTCCACATCCTGATCACAGCTAATTGTTGAGGGACGTCAGGGCAGTAACTCAGGCAGAAACAGAGGCAGGAAATGTGGGGGAATGCTGCTGACTGGCTTGCTCGCTTCCCCTGGCTTTCTTAGCTTGCTTCCTTATATGACCCAGGATTACCTGCCTCGGGGTGGCATCTCCCACAGTGGCCCTCCCACACCAATCATAAATCAAGAAAATGACCCACAGAGAAGCACACAGAACAATCTCCTCTGACAGGGACAATGACACCATTAATGTTCCCTCTACCCAGGTGACTATACTTTGTGTCAAATTAATAAAACAACAACAACAAAAATAGCACAATTAGACCCTGTGATGGTTTAGAGAACCCCCATAGGCTCATATATTGAATGCTTAGTCCACAGTTGATGAGCTATTTGGAAGAATTAGGAGATGTGGCCTTGTTGGAGGAAGTGTGTCCCTGTTGGAGGAATTGGGCTTTGAGATTTCAAAGCCCACACCAGACCCAGTGCCTCTATCTGCCTGTTACCTGTGAATCAGGTTATAAAGTGCTCAGCTACTGCTTCAGCACCATGCCTATCTGCTTCCCACCATGATGAAAATGGACTCACCCTCTGAAACCGTAAGTAAGCCCCCAATTAAATGCTTTCTTCTATCAGTTGCCTTGGTCACGGTGTCTCTTCACAGCAGTAGAATAGTAACTAAGATAACTCCTGATCCACAGGCCAAGAGAGAGGCACTGGGCTTGGCATGGTCTTTTGAAACCTCAAAGCCCACCCTTAGTGACACACTTCCTTGAACAAGGCCACACCTCTTAATCCTTCTAATCCTTTCAAATAATACCACTCATTGGTGACTAAGCATTCACATATACATTAATAATGCAAAGAAAAACACATTTTTTTTCATTAGAAAGGTAAATTGTCAATTTTCCTTGGGGTCCTTGGCCACCAGCGCATGAGGGAAAAGGGAGCAGAAGTAGCAAGCAAGGTTCAGATGGCCATGAGCATGACGGGAAAAACTTCCAGGAGTCAGCTTCAGAGAGACAGTTGCCTTTATTGTTTCAGGGGTAAGGGATGTAAGGGTTCTTAGGGTTACTGGCAGGAAGGGTTGATTGGTCCCAACACAGCTCCTAATTATCATGGTGGGAGGAAAGAGCAGGACTTGTGTGCTGAGTCACACAGCTTTGCAGGGAGTTCTGTATAGGGTCATCCTCCAAATAAGGTCAGGTATCTGAGCTTAGCGACACTCTCCAAACAAGATTAGACAGAGAAGAGGAAACCCTGCTGAGAAAGGAAGTCCTCTAATTTGCACTGAGCTCAGAGAGCTATCTGGCCATGGTGGATTGCAACCTTAGCAGCAGGGTTCTCTAACATCTTCCCCTGTTTTATTTTATGACAGAGAGGTGTCATCATAGGTTTCAAGAGCCTTGTAAACTGTATTGGAGGGGTCCAGGGTCTGGTAGTGGACCATAACCTGGTTGGGGGTAATTCCAGCAGTGGTGGTAATCTGTCGTCAGAGACATTGTATAAGGCAGGGAGCAAGCATCAAAATAAAATAACAGCATAATTAGGGGGCTAACAAGGGGTATGAGCCAAGAAAACAAGGGGTTATTGAACCAAATTAATTGTTCAATGGGTTGGAATTAGTCTCAACATCATTTGATTCATTTACATAAAAGCAACATTCTTCTCCCAATACTATGCAAGTCCGCCCATGTTCAGCGGTTATTAAATCTAGGGCCCAGATATTTATCTGTTGGGACCACAGTGCAATTAAATATGTTTTCCATTCTTCCTAATGAGCGAAGCATCAGGTTAAGTTCAGTTTAGTTGGAGTTTTGAGTACCTGTCATCCCTGAAGAGGCTACTCATAAAGACCTGTAGATCTAAATGAAAAAGTATATTATTGACGTGACATTCTTTGCTGAGTGGTGGTGGCGCACACCTTTAGTCCCAGCACTCAGGAGGCAGAGGCAAGTGAATCTCTGAGTTTAAAGCCAGCCTGGTCTAAAGAGTGAGTTCCAGGACAGCCAAGGCTACACAGAGAAACCCAGTCTTGAAAAAAAAATTACTGTTTGTGACTTCTAAATCATAATAACCAATATTCAACATTATACTCAAAGGATGCAAAAAATTCTGGTAAAGTTTCCCCATGGTGTAGCATGAATCTTAGAAGGTCTTATTAATAAAATCAAACCTGAAAGCCAGATATTGGGGTGAACACTGGAGGATCAGAGAAGCAGAACAAGCCACAGCTTCCTCACCTCGCCAATTCCTCAGCTGACCCTATTTCCTCAGACTGGAAGCCTCTGAGTCCTTATCCGAATGAATCTCAGCTGAACTACTGCTCAAAAGCCTAAAAGCTTAACCAGCTCTAGTTCCTGGTCCTCATGCCTTAAATACCTTTCTGCTTTCTGCCATCACTTCCTGGGATTAAAGGCATGTGTCACCATGCCTGGCTGTTTCCCCCCAGTGTGGCTTTGAATTCACAGAGATCCAGATGGATCTCTGCCTTTGGAATGCTAGGATTAAAGGTGTGTGTGCCACCATTTTCTGGCCTCTGTATCTAGTGGCTGTTCTGTTCTCTGACCCCAGATAAGTTTATTAGGGTACACAATATTTTGGGGAACACAATATCACCACACCATGGGATTTCCACTTCTCCTGTTGTCAGCCAGTCATTCTCACTGGTTAGAAAGGTGAAGCTGTTGGCACCAGATAATAATAGTGTGTGTGCAGCTCTATGAATAACTAAAAATCACTGTTATGTACTTTTAAAAGAGGACACTTACATATAAAAAAATCTCAATTTAAAAAATACTCTTTAGATGATTTTTTACCCCAAATCAAAGCCTACCTAAAACTGTTCTTCTAAAAAAATTTTAAACAGAATACCTTGACATGGTCTTCAATGTCAGACATGGCCGTTTTGTACAGACTGAGGGTGATGCATGCATAGACTGATGGAGATATCTTCCAGAACTATTTTCAGACTGCTCTCTTCATTGGATATGCTTCTTTCAAAAACTCTTAGCTACTCATTGTTAAACCACCCTTTCTGGCAAGAAGGGGTGGGGGGGAGACTATTTTCTTTCTTTTCAAATGGCTCCAAGACAGCACCCTGTAAAGAGCCACTTGTCACCACAAAGGCCTGAAAACAGGGTGCTTGGTCTTTATCAGAAGAGACGACTGCAAAGAGATGAACTCTCAGTGGCACTAGAGACTTCCAGATCCTTCTCTGTATCAACACAAAAGAGATGCTCAAATTTCAGGCAACCATGTTACTTTTAAGTAGCAGGTGGACTCCATCCACACCATGCTCTGGCATGTTGTCCATTTCAGGCCTCGACTGCTCTGTGGCAACAGTTTGACCAGACATAAATCTCTATGACTTTAAATAAATAAACGCATGGCAAATAAATTTCCTGAGTAACACTATCCCCGTATGCCTCCAGCATCCTCAATTTAATTCTAGCCAAAGCAGTTACTCCTTCAAATGTTGTCTTCAACCACTGCCCCTCTGAGCATCGTCTCTAGTAGAGATGCTATTTACAACTGAGAGCATATTTCTCCTGGCATGCTTTCTGTAGCTCATTCACAAATGTGTACGTGTTAGTATCAAAGCAGAAGCTGCATTTATGTTTCAATCAGTACGGCCATCACTTCCTGGTTTGTTTCCATCACTCATCCCTGTCTAGTTTTCTCTGCATCCACCAGCAACTGCTGCAGAGAAGGGTGAGAATTCACTTCATTCAGTCATTCAGGAATGATTTATTGAGCACCGTGAATGAACCAACCACTGTCTGAGGAACTAATGAACAAAATTAAATTTTTATACAGCTACACTACTATCAAGAAAGGCCAATGACAGACAAGTTTTAGAAATCAAATACAAATTATCCTGTAGAATCTGCTGCGGATTGATTCCAGGACACAAATATCTTGCAAGCTTAATCAAGTCTGCCATATAAAATAATAGCTTATGAAACAAAAACGAACACAAAATAACATAGTGTCTGAGTTAACCTACCCCCATCTTTTACGGTTTGATCATCTTTGAGTTATTTATAATGTCTTCCCAAACAATGGAAATAGTGATTAGATCAGATTGTTTAGGGGATGACAACAAAAAATTTCTGTACATGTTCAGCACTGACTCAAATTTTTTTCAGATATGTTGTTCTGCGCCTCTTGAATCCACAAATATGGAACCAGTATAGATGAAGGGCCAAGCTTATGTGCCATGAATGTGTACTCACAGGCAAATTCAGCTGCCTTCTGAGACAGTGGTAGAGCAGTGGGTACAGGCAGTTGAAGAGGCCTCTGAAGATGTGACTAAGATTGTCTTGGCCTTTGAGGACAGACTGCCGGCAGATAAAGCAGTAGGAGGAAGTCTCTGAAATAGAAGTCCTACAGAATTGACTAGGACCACAGAAGCTGGTCTACCTGGAGGCAGAGTGAGGGGTGGGGGTGTGGAAGAGTCAGAGGGCAGAGGGCAGAGGGCAGAGGGCAGAGGGCAGAGGGCAAAAGGCAGCCCAGGGAGGTGACAGAGGACTTGGAGGGCTACAGTAGGGATTGTGGCTTTCATTCTGAGTGGCAATGGGAAGTCACTGGAAGGTGTGCATTAGACACGGCATGTAGTGATATTTTGTTTGTGCTCTAACAAATAAATCTTGCCTGGAGATCAGAGTGTGGAGCTAGATCAGAGTGTGGAGCTAGCCACTAGAGGCCAGGCAGTGGTGGCACACACCTTTAATCCCAGCACTTGGGAGGAGGAAACAAGAAGTGATATGGCTGGGCAGAGAGAAGAAGTGATAAGGTGGGGTGGAGACAGGAGCTTGGCCCCTTCAGGCTGAGGATTCAGTAGATGTAAGAAGTCTCTCTAGTGGCTGGCTCCTTTACTGATCTTTCAGCTTTTACCCCGATATCTAGCTCCAGGTTTTTAATATTAAGGACAATTAGGATTCATGCTACGATGGCATGACTTGACATAGGTAGAGGAAAGGATTTCTCTGGCATCACTGGAGAATAGACAGCAAAATGATAAGGCAGGAGCAAAGGCCAATTTCAATTGTCTAGACCAGAAATGAATGCACAGAGTAAAGGTAAGAGGACCTGATAATCAGATTCTGGATGTATTTTGATGCAGAACCAGGGGGACTTGCTGGAACTTTAGCTATAGGGTAGGAAAGAAGGGAGATAGCAATGCTACCCAGTTCTAACGTAAGCACTTGGGAGAGGTCATATTCTTGTAGTAGGGTGGGGGTGGGGTGGGGAGGGACATGAAGGTGGACCAGGGGTGGAGACACAGAATTCAGTTTGGAGATGGAAAGACTGTAGATAGGACTGAGTCTAGGGGCCAAGAAAAAGAGTCCCTTGTAAGAGTTTGGAATTACAGGAAGGTGTTTGGAACAGAAATATCAATTTAGAATTTGTTAGTGTGTAAACGGGATTAAAAAAGCCTTGCCACTAGATTTTTCCCATTCATCATTTCACACATATTTATTGTGGCGGCAAGAAGAGGTATTCCTCTGGACAAATACCACTCTTTTTTCC
Source organism: Peromyscus eremicus (assembly GCF_949786415.1). NCBI lineage: Eukaryota > Metazoa > Chordata > Mammalia > Rodentia > Cricetidae > Peromyscus > Peromyscus eremicus. The sequence continues at coordinate 46,751,405 of NC_081425.1, read as the reverse complement.
CCACTACTAAGCAACAAACCCAAAAGACGCTTTGAAGCACAACTTCCCATTACATTTACTAACGTTTTAAAATACTGCATTGCACGTGATTTAGATGGTTAAAAAAGTGTAGTATACCTCTTTATAGTCTTTTTAGAAATTATGATGGCTTCACATTCTCATTAGCCAGTATCCCAAGACAACACAGTTAGGTGAGGTTCATCGTTGGAGAATGGGGAGATAAATCTGTACTTGTACAGTACCTAGTAACTCCATTGTAAAGAGAATGTTCCCGATGAGACACTGCCACTGTAGCCTTTTCTCTTGTCCATTCCACTCCCCTTGTGATTACATCCTACCCACCCATTCCTTCTCAGAGATCTTAAGCCACGTGTCCATTTTGGAATAGGTAGTCTAGTTATGAGCAGGTACCATCATTCCTGAATCTACTTTCTCGAGCACAGATAAACTGCCCCCCATCAACACAACGCTCAGAAGGGAAAGAGATGCTACTGAATCCTTGCAGAATCTCCTTTCCATGAGGACACTCCCCCGATCAAACAGGGACACTCCTTAGAGCCCTCAAAGATGCTAGTGTCTGTCCTTGAGTTATGGCTCCGAGTTCAGTTTCCCCTTTTTTTTTTTGTTTTTGTTTTGTTTTGTTTTCTAGGGGAAAAAATCAATGGAAAATAGGGCTGGTGAGATGCCTCAGTGCTTAAGAGTACTGGCTGTTTTTACAGAAGGGCTGGGTTCAGTTCCCAGCACTCACATGATGGCTCACAACCATCTGTAACTTCAGTCCCAGGGTATCTGATGTCCTCCTCCAGCTGCAGAAGGCACCAGGCACACACATGGTACACAGACACACATGGACACAATACCCATATGCATTTTTAAAATGGAAACAAGTCTGGTCAATGGAAATTAGAATCATGCTGTTCTCTTCCCACACTCAATGGGGTGCTTTGTGCACCCTTTGTGAGACTCACAAGCCGCTTTGATGGAGCCCCTTTCACTGATAAGGGAAGCCACAAATGAGGCCACTGTAGGGTCAGAATAGAAACGGCCCCAGCTTCTGAATCAAGAGACTCCCACCAACACCTCAGTTCCCACACTCCCAGAGACACCAAACAATGAAAGACGAGCCGACATCCGAAACTTAAAGACGGAAACAAACATTCAAAAGCCGAAGTTGTTCACACCGAACACTTGCCTGGGGGCTATTTAAAAACTAAAACTGCTCATTTTCTTCTCTGAAGCAACTGGTATGAAGTTTTGTGTTTTGTTTGCTTGTTGCTGTTGTTTGTTTGTTTGTTTATGTTCTCCAAGGACTAGGGAGATGGTTCAGTGGATAAAGTGCTTCCCGTGCAAGGTCCAGAGTTCAAATCCCCAGAACCCACATAAAAGCTGAGTAGGCTTGTTGGACTATCTGTAACCCCAGCACTCAGGAGACAGAAGCCCAGGGAAAGCTGACAGCTAGAATACCCACAATTGGCAAGCTCTGGGTTCAGCAGAGAGTCAGCTTTGGAGAGAATGAGCAAGCCATTCAACCCAGTCCTCCTCCTAACTTTGTGTGTGTGTGTGTGTGTGTGTGTGTGTGTGTGTGTGTGTGTGTGTCTATGGGTGTTTTGCCTGCATGTATGTCTGTGTACTGTATGGTACTTGGTGCCCATGGAGGCCAGAAGAAAGCATATTTGTGAGTCACCATGTGGGTGCTGGGAATTCAGTCTGGGTCCTCTGCAAGAGCAGTCAGGACTGAGCAACTCTCTAGCTCCTTAGCTATGGATTTTGCACGTGTTTCAAAAGGAAACTAAGACAGTTGTTTTTTGTTTTTGTTTTTCCGTTTTTCGCGAGAGGGTTTCTCTGTGTAGCTTTGGAGCCTGTCCTGGAACTCACTCTGTAGCCCAGGCTGGCCTCGAACTCACAGAGATCCACCTGCCTCTGCCTCCCGAGTGCTGGGATTAAAGGCATGCGCCACCACGGCTCGGCTCTTCAAAGCCTTTTTTACTTGAGAGGAGTCCCTCATCTCTCCTCACACTGCATCTTGTATGTGATAGTCGATCAGGAAACAGTGGCTGTGACCCCCACCAAGATCTGCTCCGTACTTAGTCCCTGTTTCTTCTCAGTCATTGGTCGTCCTCCACCCCCTTCCCTCTGAATGTGTTCCGTGGAATAATTATATGGAACTGGTCTTTTATACTTCTGTATGCTGTTTCCTCTTTTTTGCAAGGCAAACAACTTCTTCAGATCTGACCTTAACTATTAGCTACTGTGAATGAGTCCCCCCTTTCTTGGGACAGAATTTGACTGACCCTTCAATGGTCCACAGCACTTTTTTTTTTTCAAGACAGGGTTTCTCTGTGTAGCTCTGGCTGTCCTGAAACTCACTCTGTGGACCAGGCTGGCCTCGAACTCACAGAGATCCACCTGCCTCTGCCTCCCGAGTGCTGGGATTAAAGGAATGTGCCACCACCGCCTGGCCTAAGATAGCTTTTGACTGGACCATATCTCTTCCACCAGGACAACCAGATTGTCTCTCCCTGGCTTGTCCCTAGCTTCCAAATCAGTTCAGCCACCGGAAGCCCTGGAACTAGTTAGGAAGGTGGGAAGAGAGTAAACAATGGTATTACTCCCTTGCTTTCTCCCCATGGGTCAGCTCGCCCTGGAAGTGTCTCTGGGCACTCTCTAGAGGTACCTAACTACCGAATTCTTCTCCCAGGTCCCAGTACCTTCTTCCTGCCTCTCCCTACTCCCGCTGATGCTAAGGGGTAAACACCACACTGCTATGCACTCTGGGTAACTGCACTGACATTGGTTTCCTAGAAAGTCTCTTGGTACATGCTCTCCTCATAGTTCACAGTGCTTCCTGCTAACCCCAAGAGGATGCTGCAGTCAACATCTGGACCCCGTCATGTGACTTTATAGAAGCAAGAAGTGTGTCTTTTAAAACCCTAGGGCTGACTGGGAAGGTCAAGTTTTCTCGTGTTTCCTAGATGTTTGAGAGCCCCAGAAGAAAACAAATGGCCACTCCAATTTAAGGATAAGTCTAGGATTACTTAATCCTGACAAAATGGTGGGAGGGCGAAGGGAAACTGTGGAACAGGCCCACTGAGTTATTAACAGAGCAAGAACCAGAAGAAATGGTTCTCAGAACCTGGAGGAAGAGAGTGGGAAAGACTTCCGTCTTTGAGTCCTGGCCAGCCCACAAAGAGGCCACAGCAGGGAACGAGGCAACGGTGTACCTACCAGCACTATCTTGTTACCCTCTGATCAAACTCAAGAAGCCAGAGACCAAGAGAGCTCCTCACTACAGTGCGACATCCACATCTTTTCGCAAAGAGAAAGACAGGGCTGATGTGAAGGGTAAATGGAAGATAACCATCACAGTCTCCAAGTAAGAAGAATGCATATCAGGACCCAGTCAAGGGACATTTATTAAAATGCTACCACCTTCTCAATTCAAAATTGATTTGTCTGGAGTGGAGTTATGTCATCTGTGTTCTCTTAAAATGTGTATCTTAGGGCTGGAGATAGCAGTTAAGAGCACTCACTTGCTCTCCCAGTCACCTGGGTGTGGTTCTCAGCACCCACGTGGTGGCTCACAACCATCTGTAACTCAGGTTCCGGGAAATCAGATGCCCTCTTCTGGCCTCCTGGGGTACAAGACACACATGTGGTGACAGACATACACGCAAGCAAAATACCTATACATACAAAATCTAAAATTTTTCAGAATTTATCTTAAATGCTTTTCATGAACAACCAATATAAGATCACCCAATTTTATAAGACATACAAATGATCTTGAAGATTTCAAAGGAGGTCACAGAACCCCTTTTCAACACAGAATCAAACCCAACAGGACCCAATCACTTAAGAACCCTCTATAAAGTGATTGCATTCTGTACAATTATAGCATCCTCACTGAGAAGGTACTTACCAAAGAAAGAACTGGGTCCTCAAGGACTAACCCTGACGACAGTCGAGCCTCAGAACAAGATTTAAACATTGATCATTATTGTCCTCTTCTCCGAGTGGAAAATGCAAGTAATCACCCCCAAAGAAAGGCCTGATTCCTTGAGAACCGTACTCATGAAGCCAGACTCTCAGCCCGTGCCCTGTCACAGCTCCAGCGGCTAAGGCAGACTATATTAGCAAGAGGGCTGTTCCGTGGCAATTGCGTCCTGTGGATATTTCACTTAAAGATCATCTTCCCCATTACGATCCTTGAAGTGAAACCAAGAAGGGGGAAAAATACCCCTGACAACCTGTGCTCTCAAATCTTAGCACCAGACATGCCGGTTAACCCAATACAGTAAAACTCACAAACTCCCAGAATCCTCAAGGTACTCTTAAAATTGAAATTGATTCCGTGAAACTCCTCTCACCTACACATTAAGGAAAACTCCACTTCAACTCAGCTCGCCACAGAGAGGACGTGAAGGAAATTAGTGGGTCTAGGAATACACGTTTTTACACACACTGAGACTCCAAGAAGCTGCCCAAGGCATGTCCGGTCCAGTCCGATCCTGATATTTACCTGCCACTACAGGCTCTGGGTCTGGCAATGGCCAGCTTTCTTTTCTTTTCTTTGGTTTTTTGAGACAGGGTTTTTCCGTGTAGTTTTGGTGCCTGTCCTGAATCTCCTCAAACTCACAGAAATCCACCTGGCTCTGCCTCCTGAGTGCAGGGATCAAAGGCGTGCACCGCCACCACTGCCCAGCATCTGCCAGCTTTCTTAAGTAATAAAATAGAGGAAACATCTCACACTGTCCAATCTGGCAGTATATCTGAAAGCCATGTTGCTTTCTGCAAAAGTAGTTCTCCAGTTAACACACCCAGGATTAACAAAATTTTGAGGAGGAGAGAGTGGGAAGATGGCTCAGTCCGTAAAATGCTTGCCTTGCAGGCACAGGGACCTGGATTTGAAGCTATAGTCAACCAGATGGGAACCCATGTGAGAAAGCAAGGCATGGTGCTGTGCACTTGTAACCCTGCTGTTAGCGGGATGAATACAGGTGTATTGCTGGGGCGGAGTAGCGAGGGAGTGGAGTTCCAGGCCAAGGAGACACCCTGTTTCAAAATAAGGTGAACAACATTCTTGAAGGGTGACACCAAGGTTGTACTCTGTCCTCCACATGCATGTTCTCATATGTACACACACACACACACACACACACACACACACACACTCACTCACTCAAAGGGAGTAGGTGGTGATACAGAAGGTAGGTTCCTGCCTTGAGCTCCTGCCCCCAGCTTTCCTTGATGGTGGAGTGTGAGCTGTGAGACAAAGTAAGCCCTTTCCTTCTCAAGTCGCTTTTGATCAGTGGTTTATCTCAGCAGCACGGAAGCAAACTAATAAAGACGGGCGAGGTAACCGAAAGGCTGCGTTTGGCTGCAGACACTGGAACTGGAAAGTGTACGTTGATCTATACGGTAAATGGATTGGTGCGGCTGGACTCCTGGGTCCTGTTCACTGGCAGGCTATTAATCTTCCATGGGGCCTTGAGCCAGAGCTTTTAAATGTCTCCTATCAATTTCTTGGCACGAAGAATGGAAATAAAAATATGCCTGTCTATTAGAGCGCAAACTCCTTTCTGTTGATAGATCCCACTGTAGCGAATATTGGTGGCCCTCTCTGCGACAAAATGTTGCTCACAATGGGTGAGAAATCAAAGGGATGTCAGGAGGCACTTAAGCTGCTCTCAGCGTGGACTCTAAAAGCACACACACACGAGGGGCCGAGAGGTCAGGTCCTGAAGAAAGCCGTTCTTTTTCACAATAACAAGAAAACTGGCTCTGGCAGATCAACCATTCCTTTTCCTTAATTCCTATCAACTGTCCACGACGTTTCTCCTCTGCCAGGAATCTCCTGCATTTACCACTATGTCAATGGCAGTGTCTTAGTTAGGGTGACTATTGCCGTGATGAAACCCCGTGACCCAAGCAACTTGGGGAGGAAAGGGTTTATTTGGCTTCCACTTTCAGGTAACAGTCCGTCCTTGAGGGAAGTCAGGGCAGGAACCTAGAGGCAGGAGCTGATGCAGGGGCCATGGAGGAATCTGCTTACTGGCTTGCTCCTCATGGCTTTCTTGGCTTGCTTTTTTTTCTTTCTTTCTCTTTCTTTTCTTTCTTTCTTTCTTTCTTTTTCTTTCTTTCTTTCTTTTTTTTTTGAAACAGGGTTTCTCTGTGTAGCTCTAGCTATCCTGGAACTCTCTCTGTAGCCCAGGCTGGCCTTGAACTCAGAAATCCACCTGCCTCTGCCTCCCGAGTGCTGAGATTAAAGTCGTGTACCACCACTGCTGGCTTCAGCCTGCCTTCTTATAGAATCCAGGACCACCAGCCCAGGGAGGTACCACCCACCATGGGATAGGCCTTCCCACATCAATCGTTAATTAAGAAAAGTACCTTCAGCTAGACTTGTAGAGGCATTTTTCTCAGTTGAAGTTCCTTCCTTTCAGATTACTCTAATTTGTGTCAAGTTGACATAAGACTAGTCAGCACAGGCCATCAGCAGGAATATGCCTTATTGTCCCTCCATAGCTTAAGGACATTGATGGAAAGTAACTGACTGGCCAGAGACTGCGTTCTCAAGTCCCTGTGAGCTAGGCTGAGCTCATGAGACTGAGTTCCAGCCAAAGCTATGTCCACAGAGATAACACATGCCCCCACAGCATCACCTCCACAGCTCAGTAGAGGGACTCCTGTGGTCTACTTGAGATAGTACACTCATCTCTCCCTCCTGTGAATCAGTGAGCATCACACACTTCCAGAGACTCAGTGTGGCTGCCTCCCTGGCCTCAGCCTGGGATAGGTCACCCTGGAAATTAGACTGTGTATATTTGTTACTTTTGCCTTACCCTGACCACAGAAACAACTAAAGGGAGGAAGAGTCCATTTGGACTCATAATTTGAGGGGATTGGGGGCCAACATCAAAGCATGATGGAGCAGCTCAATTCATGATAGCAGGAGTGCAGGATGGCGGCTGTTCACATCACAGCAGACCAGGAAGAGAGGCAGGAGCCCGAGGCTGAGGATAATCCTCAGAGGCTCACACGCCTGCAGGTCTCACATCCCCTCAAACAGCATTAGCAGATAAAAAACAAGTGTTCAAAAGATGAGATGTAAACCAAAATACTTGGTATCCACTGAACTCCTATAATATGCCAACATCTTTCACATGACAAATATTTTCTTTTCAAGGCTGAGGATCAAACCCAGGGCCCAAACATGGTAGGCAAGCATTCTATAGACTGAACTACATCTCCACCCTACACAATCTTATTCTCAAGAAAGGAAGAATCAGCTCCACTTAGCAGAGTTTCAGAACTGGAATCAAAGAAGTGATTTGTCCAAGGTCAAACAGAACACAGTAGTTCTGAAGTTTGAAGCCAGGTTTTCTGGCTTGGGCTGCAATGATGGTAACATTATTCCACAGATCCCTTTACCAGACAGCATGCCAAAGGAATCTCCAACTGCCATTCAGCTGTTACTCTCAACCCCAGGCATTCAACGCAGAATATGAGGGTCACCATGTGCAACCCACCTGCCCATAAAGGGCAGCCTACATGGGACTCTGAGAAATTTTAAAGGGCAGGAGAAGGAAAGATTTCTCCAAATTGTTTGATCTACATGAATGCATAGGCCATGGGGTATGACCATCTGTCCACCACTATCCTTGTATAACTGACCACTGACTGCCAGGTGTCATGCCAGCCGGCGTGGATTAGGTAGTGTAGAACCAAGTTCAATGTATTTAATTATTCAAATTGGAGCCTTTAATGTTCAATAATACTAACAGCATACTATAAACTTGGGACACTGAAAAGATGAATGACCAGAGAGGAAGTAAGAATAAGGTCATTAGTGAACCCGATTCATGCTTGACTCAAGTGTAATACTCATTTGCCCAGCAGACTCTGTCAAGCGGCCATTGATATCCTTGAAAAATTCATGCACCTGGACATATATGGATTTGTGATCACGTGATCCACCACAGAGAAACCTCACACAGCCCTCTCTGTGAATACTGCCCTTTGCTGGTTCCAATCAGACCAATGCATTCCAAATCTGCTGGCTAGAGACAGGGGGTACATCGCAGTTACCATGGCAGCCCCCAATGTCCCCCTTGAGAAGGGCTTCCATTTGCCCATACCCTCTGCTACAGGACCACAGCACATATATCACTCTAGCTTCCCGAGGGGGCTCCCAGACTGTCTGTGCTATTGATTGTTTTAGCAATTTACCAGGTAGGGAATTAGAGTTATAGGTTGGTAATTTCCTGTCTATGTCTTCCCTCAATTGCTGTGTCGCTTGAATGCCCTGATGGTGATACAAGAGCTGGGTATTTATCTGAAAGATTTGTCAAAACTTGCTAATTGTCAATATGCCTCTAGTTGATGTTACATACAAGATCAGTTGCCAAAAGAGCTTGATCTGAGAATAAATAAAAGATTCTCCTAGATGGAAGGTGACAAAGCCGGGGAAAGGTAGCTTGGCATTATATTCTCCAAAGAGGCAGAATACGCCACAAGAGAGACTACATGCAGCAAGCATGTGCCTTGCTCAATTCCATCCCCACTGCAATGTGTCAGTTTAGCCCATAAAATCATCAGTCAACGTAGTCAACCAAAGAAAGGCCAAAAAACACAGAAAAAAAAAAATAGTCCTTGTGGTGATGTATCGCATCTTCCAATATTGTGCACCCTAAAGTTTATCTGAGGATCAGAGGGAAAAGCCAGCCACTATAGTAAACACACAAGTCAGGCAATGGTAGCACATGCCTTTAATCCTATCACTCAGGAGGCAGAGGTCCGTCTGGATCTCTGAGTTCAAGGCTACACTGGGAACAGAGCCAGGGATGGTGGTACATACCTTTAATCACAGCACTAACCATAGAGGTCTAGAGGTCTGTACAGACAGACAGGAAGTGGCAGAGCTGGGCAAGACAGGAAGTGATGTAGCTGGGCGGAGAAATGAAATGAGATGGCAGAACAGAAAGGCATATAGGCGTGGGTATACAGGAAGTAGGTCTCTTTGGAGACTGAAGGCTGGTAAGGTGAGGTTGGCTGTGGTTTTTCCTATTCCTCTGATCTCTCAGGTTTCACCCAATATCTGGCTCCAGGTTTTTTTTTTTATTAATAAGACCATGTATCAGTTCATCTTACAGGTCCTCACAGGGAATGAATGCCAGCTAACATCTCCTCCTCCTCCTCTTCCTCCTCCTCCTCCTCCTCCTCCTCTTCAGCTTCCTTCTCCTCTTCCTCCTTTTGCTATTCTTTTTATTATTATTATTATTATTATTATTATTATTATTATTATTATTATTATTTGAGATAAGATCTTACCATGTAGCCCTAGTTGGTCTGGGACTTACTAGATAGACCAGGCCGGCCTCAAACTCAGAGATCTATCTGCCTCTGCCTCCCGAGTGCTGAGATTAAATGCGTGCCTTTTATTCTCTCCTCAATCTTGGATGAACTGAAATCTTTTGTTTCTGAGCTGGAATGACTTGCTCCACTCCAAACCCTACTCTCGACTCATGGGTTAGTGAGACAAGCCACTAAGACCCATTTAATTTCGTCAATGTCCTCATGCCTCAAAGAAATATTAGCAAAGAGTCTAACCAAATTCACCTACGAAGTGGCTCCGTACTGTCTTGAGGCAAAGTTTCGTGACATACCTTGTATTTCCCAATGTTGTTAGGTCCCTAAGAAACTCACATGGCTAACTGTGGTGCCTATTAGCATGCCAAAGTGTACGCTGGCCTCTAGGCTTCCCCAGCACCTGTTACAGAGTCATCCTGGCTGGCATACACACACACACACACACACACACACACACACACACACACACACACACACCACACCCTACCCTAAACTTCTCATTCTTATAACAAGCCTATGTTTCAGCTATGTGTTCTCTTGGCTCCTTTCTTGTTCCTGTACTCCTGATTCTTGGTTCTCTCTCTCTCTCTCTCTCTCTCTCTCTCTCTCTCTCTCTCTCTCTCTCTCTCTCTCCTCAGTCCTTGACTCATCTCTTGGTCCACTTGCCCTCTGCCTCTGGCTGTTCTCTCCCTCATATCTACAATAAAAGCCTAGTCAACCATGCCTTGGGGCGGTCATGTCCTCAGTTTCATTCAAACCTTATTAGCATTATGGAAATATCAGTAGCACAGATACACAGAAACTCAATCAGTGGGAAGTGTGCAAAGCTGTGCTTTACTCCTAAAAGAGTGGTTCTTTGGCTTCCCAAGTGTTTGGCAGGAATCTCCAGCTCACTCCTGCATGATCCAGAAAGCCCCAGTTCTCTCTCTCCAAACCCGCCCTCTCAGAAAATCTCCAACAAAGAAAAGGCACCAAAAAGCCCAGTTCTGCATTCTTGGCAGCTGGGACAGCACCTCCCCTGAAGTTGCTGTGGCCCAAGTCCCCGCCTAAAGCGTACCATACTTGGGCGCAAACCCAGCTTATGGAGGACATGTCATTGTTATGCCCAGATCGCAGGGACCCCCAAAAGAGCACCACAGAGACCAAATCGTGTGTAAAAGCAAAGAGTCTTTATTACCTTCAAGCTCCAGGTCTTGGTCTCTCTGTCTGTCCAACACAGCAGTAAGAGCAGAGAGCCCAGAGCCCAGGCAGGGTGGGGTTTTTATCATAGCAGAGGTTGGGGTGAGGGGATTTCCAGGGTTCAGGACCCTGATTGGCTGACATTTGTCTAGGGGTATAGGAAAAGTTTGGAATGTCAGATATTTCCTCTTAGATGCAGGCCCCACTGAGTGGGGTCAGCTTATGGCTCTTCCTGGGTCCAGGTGTTGCCTGCCAGTAAGCTTGTCACAGAAGCTGTGTCTGGGCTCCTAAGCCTGTCATGGCAGCTGTGTGGCCATGCTGTTTGGGACCACTGTACATCACACCCCTCACCTACAGGGTACGTAAGTGCTCTGCCTTAGGTCAGCCAATGATTTTCTGCTGCCTCTTCTCCCACTTTGATCTCTGGGGCTGGAGAACTCACCCGGGAGTTGCTTTGCTCAAATAAACCTGTTCTTTTACTTTTTCAATTCGGCTGGATCTGGCTTACTGTGTCGGCAGAGAAACCCGCTATCGAGGTACAGAAAACCTGTTACCAAGAGCTAAACACTGTCCTTTGGGAGGAAAGGCAGAGTCTAAAATTCACATAAAACTTACGGAGTTCGGTAGCAAGATATATCTTCTAGAATAGTGACAATGGCAGGTGGTAAAAAATAGTGACCAAGAGGTGAAAAAAGGTCCAGAGGAGTAAGGGCTGAAAGGACCGGAATCAGCACAGAACACACCAAGACCAAGTTCTCAGTGCAAAGGAGATTTACTGCCCAAGAGGGACAGAGGGCGGGAATAAGGGACAGAGACAGAGGACAAGGGAGAGGGGGAAGGGGTATTTGCCTCTGACGGACAAAGGACACATCTGGATGGAGAGGAGATAGACATGCCCTAAGGCAAATGGCAGTTTATAAATGGAAAGGGGGAACATCCCCACCACCCCGAGTTAGGATGAGTTGGTTTGTTTTTATTGGGCACGTTAATTAGGTGAGCCAAAAGTGGGCATCTGATTGCTGAACATCGGTACTTTGATAGCTGGACCTTAGTAGTCAGCCTCAGGAGGAAGGAGTGGACTAACAGGGAACAGACCTTGGTGGCCAGCTTTAGGGATATAATCTAACGGCTTTTAGCAAGGAAGAGGGAATGGGGGAAGGGCAAGGCCTGACAGAGCCATGTTTGCCATGCTGCAGTCTGTTAGCGCCCTTCGATGACCAAAGACCAACCTGTGTTTTTTATAATATTGTCAAGGGCCAGATTTGATGTGGGCATCATGGAGAGATCCACCTTCAACAGTCAAGCTTTGTCACAACTCCTGAGTTTAGAAGTTTCAGTCCGTCCGGGATCTTGACTTCACTGCTTTTGCCCCCCACCCTCACCCCCACCCCGGGAAAGGTTATTTCACCCTGGCAGCAGCATATCATGTGACAAGAACCTGATGACCAGAAAGCAGTGCAGAAGACACAGGAAGAGGAGAGGCTAGTGTCACCAAACCCCCTCTAAGGACACACCTCCAATGACCCAAGACCCACCACTAGACCCTGACTCTTAAATGTACCACCGCCATCTCCCGATAGTACCAAGCTGGTGGGGATGAACTGTAGAGGACTGTCAAGACCTGAACCGTGAGGCCACGTGGACTGAGACAGTGCCTGCTGTTTGTCAGGTGGAATTAAGGATCGCCTCCAATCACACTAAACGCCCTGCCCTGCCTTTGCACACAGTTTGATAGAAGTAGCAGCCTTTGAGGAACTGGTGTGGGCTAAGGAGAGGCACTGTACTCCCAGCAGACACAGCCCTTCTCTCAATCCCTACAAAGCACCTGCTGCCCCTCCCCATACCCCCATACTCCGCCTGGGATACCCCAACTGTCCTGCCGCCTACCACTGTAGCCTCGGGCCCTCTGCCGTCCTCTGTGCCGGGCTGTCTCTTAGGGCCTCCTGTAATTAACCAGGAGTATTTCAGACCCATATTTTGACTCATCTCACAGATTGATTTTCTAAATTATGTGTCAGCATGAAGGTGTTTAAAAAAAAAAAAACCCACTTAACTCAGCAGCAATTAACTGCAAAGCTTTTAAAGCTTATTTTTCATCTCATAGGTCTTTGAGAGCCAGAAATGATATCAGTAGCTGCGAAATCAAGTTGTGTTTAATCCCCAGCTAAAACAGGCAGCAAATGGCGTGAGCGAGTTTATTACTAAGGCGACATTTGTTAAACTTTCCCTTTTCTGTTGCACTTCTAGCTGCCAACATTTCTTACACACACATACACACACACGTGTTTACTATAAATGAAAATATATTGGGGTAAAATTTAGTTGGAATTGACATTGCTCATAAGGAGTTATTGAAGAGAGTGGTCAAGATCTCTGAGCTCTTCTAGAATGTCAGCACATAGTTTTGGACAACGCTTAGGTGTAGGGCAATTTAGCAGCTGTAGTGGAAGTTTTCCAGTGTCCCGCCCAGTCCTGTAGCTGCTTAGACCCAAGTAAACACACAGAGGCTTATATCAATTACGAATTGCATGGCCATGGACTATGGCTCAATTTTATTGCTAGCTAGCTCTGTAACTAAACTCAGTCTATTTCTATTAATCTTTATGTCGCCACATGTTCTGCGGCTTTACCTGTGTGCCATTACATGCTGCTCCCTGGATGGTGGGATGGTGTCTCCTCTGCCTCTGCCTTTCGTCTTCCTGTCTCTCTCTTCAATTTCCCACATAGCTATAACCTGACTTGCCATAGGCCAAATGGCTTTGTTTATCAACCAATCAGAGCAGCACATATTCACAGCAGACAGAAAGCTATCCCACAGCAAGTAACATCTGCCAGGCATTTTCTAAGGAAGCTAGGCCTCTGAAAATATGGCCATCGGAAATGTGACTCTCAGACATTTGAAAACTTCTCTGTCTACTCAGAGAGGCCCAGTTAGCAAGAAGCCAATTATTTTCAGCAGCACAAAGCATTTGATACCACTTTTGGGTCAGAGCCCGGGGGCATGTTGCACCCCAGGATGAGGTGAGAGGTCTACTAGTAAAACTGCAAGTCTGGGCTTACTGGGATGCCTGAGGCCAGAGGACTGTCCTCCATCACCTAATATCACAGGAATTTGGAGGCTGAGACCTGGCAAAATGTCCACTACGTGGTCTCCCACCTGCCAGGCACCAAGCAGGCTCACAGAGCTTTCTGCTCCCATGGCCTCTCTCAAGTTGTCTTTGTGCTAACCTTAATCTCATTTCTCGTTCCTCTAACAGGTGAGGAATGGGGGGAACAGTCACTCTTTATGATTGACCATCATTCTGAGGCTCCCTTGTCCCTTTGAGCTCATACTCCTAAACTCCCTTGGCCATGTATTTTATTTTGTTAGACATACACTGTTATAAATCAACGTGGTTTCCTTCCAGCTCCACTAGCAGGAACCACAGAACCCAATGCTCCACTTTAACGTGATAGAGCTCACAGCAGCTCACATTTTCCACCATCTTTGTCTTACTTTGTCTCCTGTCTCGTGCTCATGACATTCTAGAAGAGCTCAGGGATCTTGACCATTACCTTTTAAACACTCCTTATGAGCCATGCCCATTCCAGCTAAATAATTATACAATATTAGTATTTGTTCTTCCATCGTTCCTTGGGTATAATTTTTACAGCAAGTCATGAGAGAGAGAGAGAGAGAGAGAGAGAGAGAGAGAGAGAGAGAGAGAGAGAGAAACAATGTTTGTAGAGAACAAAATCACCTTTAAATTAATGATTTTTTCCATTTTGGAATAGTCCAGCCTCTGAGACCTCCCTGTGCGGACATCCTAATTGAGCAATGTGGATCTGGGGGTGGCGCTCTTCAGTGAGGTGATTAGCATGGCACACCAAAGATCCTAACACCTCCACACCTCCACACCAAAACCCCACTCCCTGAGAGCCAAGCTGCCTCTGCCTCCCGAGGAGAGCTCTCCATCTTAGCAATGATGATGGTGCTCGCTCCTCTCTGTTACCCTCTTGTTATGAGGATCAATGGGACAGCGTCTATGGAGTGTTGGATCTCCTTGGGGGACAAGGCTCTGTAGCTGTAATTATCTTTATTGACAGCAACACAGAGCTGTGGCAGGCTTTTTCTGGTACAATTCCTCATCGTCCTGCTTGTCTCGGCTTCTCAGGGGCTACTGGAGCAAGTTATAGGTTCCACACACTGGCTTTGTCCTGCTGCCAGAGGACATGCTTAACCTCAGCACCAATAAACGACCAAAGCTCCATACAAAGGAGTGCTCGCGTGTAGAAAGAGTCGAAGAAGTCTGGGAAGAACAAACCATCACCATGGCCAGTAAAGAAACTCCTGATCTTGTGAGGGTCTCTCCCGGGCAGGCGTGGCTGCTCTGATCTTAAGACAGCCATGGCTGTGTCGTTCCCAGGGGACATCATTCTATGGCATCACAGCATAGGCAGTACAGGCCTCAGATCACTGGAGTTAGTCTGCGGGAAGATAATCCCTTCCCTGGGTAACAGTGCTTGCCTGGGATTCTGTTCGTTATGCTGGCAAAAATAAATGATGTGTCCATCACCCTTTGAAGACTGTTTATCCTCAAAACTTATCTAACGGAGAGGCCCAGAATCCAGTCCATCACCTTTTACCCTGCCTCCGGCAGCAGCTACTCTCCTTTCTTATACAATGGCCGAGGCTCATTTCACAGGCAAATCCCTCTTCTGGGAGGTTCTGAGGTTCCCCAACCTGAAGCATTGCCTTTGGCAACCCAAGGTCTTTTATGTCTGTGTTTTTTAAATATACTGCTATGTCACTGTTTCCTCAGCATTAAAATATTTGGTTAAGGCTGGGAAGATAAACAAAAGAAGTCTCTGGAAGCTGCTGAAATGTAAAAGATTCACAAGGCCCCTCCCAAAGGTTACCTAAGCAGTAGCAACTGCTGAGGGTAAGAGACCCTTGTACTGGCTCTCTTGTATTAGCTGTCCCAAGCCTGCAGGAGCTCCAGGGATCGTTGCCCGGGCTGGGGTGGGCTTTTCAGTGGTACAGCTGCCTTTGCTCATCCACGCTTCTGTAACCCATCCCCCACACTGCTGTAAGTCACCCCAAAACGCTTACAGGTTGGCCAAGTGGAGTAGTTTCTCTGGTTTATCGTCAGGAGCCGATCTGGACACGCCCTATCTGGGGTAAAAACACTTTTGACCACATCTCCCCTGGGTCTCGACAAAACACAGACTCTCGGGAGTCCTTCTCCAGCCCCTTGGCTTAGATTATTTTCTCTCAAGTTTTTCCAGACAACAAAGAACATTAGAACAAGTCCTGAAAGCAGATGCCTGTCACTCAGTCCCGGAGAAAACACTTTTGTCTGCAGCTGTCAAAAGTCTGAGGACGACTCACGAGTGATGTTAGCAGTGTTGACAAAGCAGCAATGAATGACCAGAAACTTCAAGAACCAAATGAGATGAGATGGTTTGTAAGTCGGGGTCAGGAGATACTGTAAAGCTAAAATCAAAAAGAAAGAAAGAAAGAAAGAAAGAAAGAAAGAAAGAAAGAAAGAAAGAAAGAAAGAAAGAAAGGAAGGAAGGAAGGAAGGAAGGAAGGAAGAAAAAACTACACCCCCACACACAGCTTCAAAACTCATCTGGCTACACAAGCAATGTATACGGTACTTAGCATCTTGCTTAGGGGAGCATCAGTGAATGCCAGAAAAGGCGATTTCCGAATATCTGAAACTGGACTGCAAATTTGCGCTACCACTTGGGAAAGAGGAGGGGAACCGAGAGTGACGAACGTACTTAGAGTCTCGCAGACTCATTTTTCCGGCTAAATTGCTGGTTTGAGACAGCTCATCGGCTTTGGGAGAACAGGAGCTGCAGACTTGTCATTTTCCGCACTGCGCTAATACAAGCTGACTGATTATCCACGTCTGCCCGCCCCCATCAGCAGCCAGGCTCTGGTTCCTGGCTACGTGGTTAGAGCCAGAAAATGGACTTCTCGGGGGACTAATGAAGAACTGTCATCAGTCCTGTATGACTGGGTAATGGAGGAATGACTATTAGGAACAAGCGGCACCTCGTGCCGTGAGCCTCGCTAACCGAGAACGGCATCCGGTTGATTGAAGGCCCCTCAAGCCCATTGGGCTTAATAAGCTGTCGCTCTTAGTCGGTTCTGTGCCCTGGCCTGTGCTCAAGAACCACTGCCTTCTCTCTCCCCGAGATCAGATTCGTCTCAATTGAGGTCATCATTTAAATTGGGGGTACACCCCCACCATTCTCCCAAATACTTGGAGAGAAGGCTGAGATTCCCGACCTGTGAATTCCGGTATGGGTGCACTCTGCTGACCTGACTTTATCTGCCCATGAGAAGATCAAAAAGTGCTTTCTTAGGAATGATCCTGCTACACTACAGCCGTACTGTACTGAATGTGCCCGATCCCAGAAGCTAAGCAGGGTTAGGTCTGCTTGGTAAATGGATGGGGAGACACAGTACAACTAAGACATGATAAAGTCCTTAGGTTTTTGTTGTTGTTTTATTTTTGTTTTGTTTTGTTTTGTTTTGTTTTTGAGACAGGGTCTCGTGTATCCCGGGCTGTCCTCAAATACAGTATGCATCCAAAGATGACATTGAACTTCTGCTCTTCTGCCTCTACCTCCTGAATTCCGGGATTACAGGATGCCCTAGAGAACTGCCCTTGTCCGGTCGGTCTCTCCCTCCTGCCCACTGTCCATGCCAGGTGCCAATGACTGTTCTCCCAGCTTTAGCCGCTGTCATCACTCATCGTGACCCTTCTAGGTGGGACTCTGTAGCTCCCAGAGTCCTGCCTCTCAACTCCCAAAGTCAACTTTCCTCCTGGAGTATGTGGAAGCACAAGACCACGGAGACAGTCCTGCCACACCGGCCCTGAGATGGAGAGGCCATGCCAGGCTGGCCTGCCCGGGTCTCCTGTGCTGGTTCCTATCAGGGACCAGGATGGTGTGACCCACAAGGAAGGAAACTGGCCTAGGAGGGTCTTCAAGGCTAGTTGTTCCAAACCTTGGCACAGCTGCTTCCAGTTCTCAAGAATTTGGTTTTGTTGTGTCAAACACTATTTGGTTGTGGTGTTAGTATTTTCTTCTCATTAAAACAACAAAAAACACTGGCCCTGGTGGCCCACACCTTTAATCCCAACACTTGGAAGGCAGAGAGGCAGAGGCAGGTGGATCTCTGTGAGTTCCAGGGCAGTCAGGGGTACATAATGAGGCTGTTTCACAATAACAACAACAACAATAATAACAATAACAATAATTTCTTTTTTACCATTTTGGAGCCTATAGAGGCCTGCTGAGAGCAGAACTTCTGGATGGGAAATCCATCTGGAGGGCTCTGGGGTGAAGTCATTTTTGCTGGCTATTAATGGAGTCTCTGGAACCAAATGGAGCACATGCTCTTCTCTGTGTGCATACATGCACATGTGTGTATGTCTGTAGAGACCAGAGGAAATCCTCCAGGACAGTTCCTCAGGAGCCATTGCCTTGTTGAGGACCTCTCACTGGCCTGAAGCTTCCTAAAGTGGGCAAGGCTGGCTGGCAGGGTGCCCCAGGGATCCACCTGTCTCCACCTCTCCAGTTCTGGATTATGAACATGTGTCACTGTGCCCCACTTATTTTTCATACGGATGCTGGGAGTCAAACATGGGTCCTCGGCTTTCAAGGCCAACACTTTACCCCACCCCACATGCTCTTCTTAAAACTGAAAGTGTTCGTGTGTGCTTGTGCTCACAACGCAAAAAACAGCAAGGTGATTCGTGTCAGCAGATGGAACAAAGCCAGACGATCTGAAGAGCAGATTAGCCATACCCGTGGGAACAGCGCCATGGCTTCCACCACATTCCGAAGCACCCTTCCTGCTAAGGCCCCTGGACATGGGCTCCTCTGAACTCTACTCTTCCAGGATGTAGACCAGTTAAAAGTAAAGAAATAAAAGGGAGAATCTGAAAATGGGGAGAACACTGAGCAAATCCTCAAAAGGATGAGCTCTCCACATCCTTGAAGTGTGTCTAACTTAGGTAGCTCTAAATCCCTGCTTGTATTTGGTTTCTGACCCTTATCTCTGGTTTACGGGAGGTGGATAGAAGTCGGCCTGTATCCCTTCCCCACTACTGCAATGGCTGTGCTGACATCTGCAAAACTGAACCTCTGTCTATGTGCCACAGTCTGATAATTAGCATGCCCCTCTGTTCATTCTTGCCACACCGCTGAGAATCCTATTGATTATTGAAACTAAACTAACTTCCTTAAAATCCATTGACACCACCGCATGTCATCAATTGGTGATATTACTTTTTCTTAGTTTTTGTTTCTATTTTTCTAATATATTCTGGTATGTAAGAGCTGGGAGATGGAGAGGGGTTGCCATAGAATGCCGTTTTCTGTGTTTCCATGGCTGGTGTACACATGAATTCCCAGTAGCTGTGGCTATGCACGGAAGACCTGCACAAGAGTTGGCCAGTTGATGAAATTAATATCTAGGTAAATGTGATGTACAGGTAAACTAAAGATTGGCTGAAATCAGTATCAATGAGTCGATATGCTGATTCCATCAAAACCGGGCATGCTGCTAAAACATCGTGCAGGAGAAAGACAAAGGTATGTGGGGGATGCACAGTACACACACCACACGTACACACTCCTGCCATTTGTGTTTGCCACATACCCTAGTTCTGAGTTGTCTGAGGCTGAGCGTCATTTCCTTCGGATAGACTCTGTTGGCCTTTATGGGAGGGCACGCTGAATGTCAAAGGGCCAAAAGAGTTCCTGGAACATTCTGTCGTGGCTTACCTAACATTCACTGCCCACCCTCACTGACTCAGTAGGGAGTTACTGGCAGAAGCTCTTAGGCATTCCTTTCTAGAACGGCTACGCTGTTCAGAGACTTGCCAATGATTTCCTTCCCACAAACAGAATGATCAATCAAGAGCCGTTTTCTGCAGAGAGAAGAAGAAATCTCACATCCTACCAAGGACAAATTCTGATGGAGCCTCCCACAGTCTGTGGATAATGACTGTAAGAGCTCACCACAAGTCCCAGCTGTCACCGTGGGGGTGCGGTGTCAAAGACAAGAGCAGATCAACCCAAAGACATCAGTCAGTCGGAGCAGTAAGATGGATAGCCTTTCTATATTTAGATGTTCTGACCACCAGGAAATGACCACGACCCTCCTGCCTCTGTTCTCCCTTCAGAAACATCCAAGGGAACAGAGTCAAACAGAAAATTAACCTTTCTCGGCATGCACATCCCCGGCCCCCATCACCACCAGGCCCCTGAGTTCACTGCCCAGAGCCCACAGTGGAAGGAGAGAACTCACTCGTAAAAGTTGCTTTCTGACCTCTATGCACGTGCACACTCGTGTATACACACTCACAATCGTGCACATACATGCAAGGCCACAATAAAATAAATATTAAAATAATTTAAAGTTGTATCTCCATGTTTCATCTCATGTGGTAGCACCCGTTCATTACTGGTGAATAATGAGGTCTCACGCCTCTGGCTGTTACTATTTGCTAACGAAGACTCATCTCACTTTTTGCCTGTTTTTATTCTGGAATTCTTCCTCTTCTTGTGCCTTGGTCAAACTCCGGAGAGTACTATATATGTAGGCTTTCACATGGTTGTCAAATGCCCTTTATACTTTCTCTATGTTACATGCCAAGTGTAGCTCTTTCCTCTTATAGTTTCCAGAATTTTAGTCTTAAGAAAAGTCTCCCTAAATCCTAGACTATATTTGCAGTTTCTCAAATTCTTTCTATGACTTTATTCTTCTTTTATATTAATGCTTTAGTCCATCAGGAACTTTATTCTAGACTATGTTATGAGTTAAAAATCAACTTGATTTTCCCCAGGTGCATCTTTAAGCAAATCAGGATCCTTCTAGTGTGTAGAATCCCTTATGGCTCTCTGTTTCTCCTTATAATCCTTAGACCACACTGGTTTAATTACAGTGGCTTTGGAGTGTGTTCTGAAGTCTAGAATTAAGACACTGTCCCTGAATTGACTGTATTTTTCAGCAACCTGAGATACAATGATTCTCTCAAATAAATTTTAAGATCATATTACTCAATCCAAAACCATCAAAATAGCCAATCTGGTACTGTTAGGTTTTTATCTTGTTTTGTTAAATTAATATTAGCTTGGGGGAATTGATTGTTTGGGGCAGACATGCTTTCTCTTATAGGACATGGTTTCACTCTTCATTTATTCAGCTTTTTTTTTAATTATATGGGCTTTATTCTATTAGAGTTCTCTAGAGAAACAGAACTTATAGAATGAACATATATATATTATATATAATGAATATATAATCTATGTATATATATCCCATATTATATGTGTGTAAAACATGGATATATATGAGATTTATTAGAATGACTTACAGGCTGCAGTCCAGCTTATCCAACAGGGGCTGGCTATGAACAGAAAGTCCAAGAATCCAGTAGTTGCTCAGTCCACCAGGCTGGGTGTCTCAGCAACTCTCCACGATACAGTGGAATCCCAAAGCGGTAGGCTCTAATGCCAGTGAGGCAATAGGCTTGCTGGCAAGGTGACGGCCAGCAGACGAAGAGCAGAAGCTTCCTTCTTCCGTGTCCTTACACAGGCTTCCAGCAGAAAGCGTGACGAGATTAAAGGTGGATTTTCCCAGTTCAAAAGATCTGGATTAAAGGTGTGTCTTCCCACCTTAAAGATCCACATTAGTTCATCACAACTCAGCAGGCAGGCAGATCTATGAGTTCAAGGTCTACAAATTCAGTTCCACGACAGCCAGGGCTGTTACACAGAGAAACCTTGTCTTGAAAAATAAAATAAAATAAAATAAAATAAAATAAAATAAAATAAAATAAAATAAAATAAAATAAAATAAAAGATCTAGATTAGAAGTAGATCGTCCCACTTCAAATTAAACAGAAATCCCTCACAGATGTGCCCTCCATTTGCGGGGTTTTAGTTAATTCCAGATGTAGTCGAGTTGACAACCAAGAATAACCATCACACCTTTTCCACAGATATGCAATAGTGTATTTACAGCTACAGCTGAAGAACATTTTCAGCCTTGCCTAAGTGTTGCTGAAATGGATATAAGTTATTGGTATGCAAGCACTTCAGCAAATTCTGTAATAGTTCTAGCATTTTTTCTTTTTCTTTTAACCAAAAATGTCTTTGAGAAAATCATATGGTAAGCAAAAAAAAAAAAAAAAGACACAGTTTTATGGTTTTTGTTGCTTATTTTGATGCAACTTCTGCTTTGAGCCGGTCAGCAATGGTGCCCAAGCAAGAGCCGAGTGGCTGTTCATTGGAGAGATGCTGACAGATGCCTGCATCCTCATCACCTCCTTGGATTAGTCTCCTCTGCAAAACCAGGAAGAAGTAACTGGGAAGTTCTGAACCCAGAGCCAGCCCTGTTCTACCAAGTAGCGCAGAACTGATTTAGACAGCATAGCCCAGCTCCCAGATTCCTAGCCGGCTAAACAACCGATCTCATTTCATTAACTTACAAAAAATACTAGTCCACATCTTGTGTGGTTAATCCCAGGGCCTTGTTTTTCTGTCTTCCAACCAGCTTTTGCTAATTCTTTCTTGGTCTACGTTATTTTGTATCTCTATGGTTGTTGTTTAGTTTGTCTGTTTTCCTTACTCCATTCCCTCAAACCTTCAAGAAAACTATGGAATAACAACAGTAAGAGGGGCTGACCTACGTACTTGTTGCTTGATTTTAATTAAAATATATTTTGTCTTTTATTACTTAGAATAAAATTTGCTCTTGTTTCTGGTTCTTGATCCTCGTCATTTTGAAATAGCTTGGATATAAGCAACAGAGACTTGGTTGAAATTTAAACAGATATTTAGAGGCAGACAATTACTACCTTTGATTTGCTAGTGCAACATAATCAGAAGTGGAATATTTGTGACTAAGTTGACCTATTCCTCTGGCTTGTTGCCTCACAGTTACAAAATGGCTACTGTAGCTCCAGACACCACCATCACATTCAAAGCAGAAAGAAGAAAAAAAGAGATGACATCCAAAGAAAATGGATCCCTTCTTATCAGATCGGCAAAAGCTTTGTTAGGTGACCCACACAGACTTCAGGAAGTGTGAGTTACACTACAACCCTTATCTTCAAGGAAGTAGTTACTTTACCTATCTTGACTCAATAATGGACTTAGACAGGGCAGGGGAGATATTAATAGCTTAGAGTTCCCTGACCACAGTGTCTACCAGGTATGCTCAGCCAGTAGCACTCATTTCCCTTGAGAAGGGCTGGTGATTCTGTCAATGTGATGTGATCACTTTCTCTTTATTGATGGAATAAATTGTGGCAATGCTGTCCTTGTGTTTTAAAAATGTTTAAATTTTAATTGTGTTTATGTATGTATGTGTCTGTGCACACAAATGCGGGAGGCCATCACCTAAACACTCAGGAAGTGGGGGCCGGAGGATCCAAAGTTCAAGGTCATCTTTGGCTACAACAGCTAATGTGAGGCCAGCCTAAGACCCTGTTACAATAATAAAATAATAATAATAATAATAATAATAATAATAATATAAAATATAACTAGTATTATTAGATAGAATTTAACAGTAAACTTACCTGGTTTTTTCCTCTTACAATTTCTTCCCCCATAATTAACTAGTCTATTCAAGCTTCCAATGGCTTCAGTAAATTTAGTAACTCAAATCTTGATTTCTTTTCAGTCAGTTGTTATACATTCCAGTTAGTAATCTAGGACATGTTCTCATAGTCCCCCTCCCCCCTCCTCTCTCTCTCCCCCTCCCTCCTGAACATTAATCAGCCTTGCCTGCTAAAAATTTGTCTTTATTTTATTGATCTTTTCAAAGACACAATTCCATGCCCCTTTCACGCCTCTGAAGGTGTTCCATTTCATTAATCTCCGTTTTCTCTCTTATTCTAAATTGTTTTATTATGGCCTTTTCAATTTCCTTAACCTAATGGAAAAAAAAAATGTTTTTCTCTATCTTCCTTAACAGTAAAGGTATAGAAGGGCTGGTTCAGCAGGCAAAGGCCCTTCCCACCGAGCCTGTGGGGATCGACGTCAATCCCTGGACCCACTGGGTGGAAGGGGGGAACCAGCTCCCAGGGGTGGGCTTCTGACCTCTGCACATATGCAAGGTACAATGTTCTCTCTCTCTCTCTCTCTCTCTCTCTCTCTCTCTCTCTCTCTCTCTCTCTCTCTCTGTCTGTCTCTGTCTGTCTCTCTCTCTCTCTGTCTCTCTCTCTCTCTCTCTCTCTCTCTGTCTCTGTCTCTCTCTCTCTCTCTCTCTCTCTCTCACACACACACACACACACACACACACACACACACACACACAAAATCTTTGAGATAAATTGACATTTTTATTTTGATCGCTTTACTTTAAAAGTTAGCAAGCCCAGCGAGCACTTGGAATGTGGAGGCAGAAGAAGGCTCAGAATTTCAAAGCCTGGGCTACATGAAACCCTGTCTGGAAGAGGCTTGTTTTTCAAGTGGCAAAATCTGGGGAGAGACAGCAACAGTGAGAATATGTAAAAATGTTAACATTATTATGGGCTGGGGAGATAGATGGCTCACTGAGTAAAGCACTTGCCGCACAGATATAAAAACCTGAGTTCAAATCCCAGAACCCGCTGAATCAGCGATGGATGCAGAGGATGCTCCCTCCACCCCCAGACTCTCAGGTGGGATGGGAGCCCCATTCAAGCAGGAGCTGCCTGGCCAACCGGGGCCTGAATCGGAGATGGTCGCAGTGCACCTGAGCAGGGGCATGGGATTCTAACCCTGGCCTCAAGCATAACTCCAGCCAAGCCCCGACCGAACGTCATGTGGCCTGGGTGGAGGGAAAGTAGCAAAATGGAGCAACCAGGAGCCTGCAGCAACCAGGAGCCCTCCGTAGGTGCTGGGCGGTGGGCCACTATAAGGATCTCCTCGTGATGAGGACACATGGCCCAGCTCGGTGTCACAGCGACCTGAGTGAGTCAGGGAGACATAGAACAGGCCTGGGGCTGCCCACCCCGGGCTCCAAAGAGAAAACATGAGCACACCCAGTACCTTGCAGCACCAGCCAGAAGACCACTATTAGAGAAAGCAGAGGTACGGTGTCTTATGGGGGAGAGAGGAGGGAAAGAGAGAGAGGAGAGAGAGAATGGAGAGAGAATGGTTCAGGACCTGCGGACTGAGGCAAACCTAAAGAGATGAGAGAGGAGGGGAGCGGGATGAGATGGTGAGGGAACTGACCCCTAGACTAGCGGCACCACACCGGAAATCGAGCCCTGCACGTTCTCTGGGCCGCACAGCAGAGATGACCCTGTTGATGAGCGCACAGGTGAACCAACCTGAGGACCTGAGTGTAGGAGAGCTAGCCCCACCCCTCATCGGCCACGTAGTGACATGGCATGGGGAGAGATGTCCCGCCACCCCCCAACCCCTCACCCCTCATCAACACCTGGGGCGGTAAGAGAGCTGGCGCTGTGGTCATAAGTGTGGGAGAGCCATCCCATCAGCTGCAGCATTCAAGAGATCGAGCCCTGCACCTCACCAGGGCAACACAATTGAGTCAACACTGTTAGTGCAAGAGTGGGTGAGCCAGCTGCGAAACTGAGCTGTCCCCATTTCCCATCTGGCGATCAACCCTACAGCTGCCCAGGCCCAGACCCAGGGTTATGACTTGGCCCGCCCCAACATCCACCCCATGTATGATCTGCTGGAGCATGTGAAAGGACCTGACCCGCAGACCCAAAGCTGCAGGATCTCCACAACACAGGGCTCCAGCTGGTGGAGCAGGAAAGGTCCTAGTGGGGGCCCAGCATCGAACATGTAGTAGAGACCAGGGGCCTCAAACCAGACCAATGACTCTTTGTAAATAAACACTTACAAATAGAGATATATGGACAAAGGGGTACACGGCGTGACTTGTTGGGTCGAACTGCAGCTTCCACGACGAGATTTTGAATTCCTTCCCTTTTTTATATATTTTTATTTTTCTCATTTTATTTTCTGCATCTTTATCTCTTTAATTTTGTTTTATTTGGGGTGGAGGGTACAGGGGCAGAGGGCAGATGCAGAGGGACAGGGAATGAATGAGATCAAGATACATGATGTGACAAACACATAGAATAAATAAATTTTATTAAAATTAATCCCAGAACCCAGGCATGATAGCACATGTCTATAATCCCAATGCTTCTGTGGCAAGTTGAGAGATGACAGGAGACTCTCTGGATGCTCGTGGAAGAGCTAGCCTGGCACACACAGTTACAACAGCTAGCAGTGAAAAGACCCTGCCTGCCTCAATGGAGAAAGGACAAAAGGGGACGCCTGACCTCTGACTTCCATATGTACACCACGGCACACACATGCACACGTGCGTGCCCTTACACACACATCATACACACTAAAGTAAAATTAAAATGTTAACACCATTGTGATAGGGCAATGTCTTTCTGTATGCTGTGATTATGTGTTGCTCTAATTGGTTGATAAATAAAATGCTGATTGGTCTAATTGGTTGATAAATAAAATGCTGATTGGCCAGTAGCCAGGCAAGAAGTATAGGCAGGATAAGAGACAAGGAGAATTCTGGGAAGAGGAAGGCTGAGTGAGGAGACGCCAGCCCGCCATGCAGGAAGCAGCATATAATGGCACACAGGTAAAGCCACAGAACATGTGGCGACATGTAGCTTAACAAAAATGGGCTGAGTTTAAGTGTAAGAGCTAATCAGTCGTAAACCTGAGCTAATGGCTGAATAGTTTTAATTAAAATAAGCCTCTGTGTGTTTACTTGGGGGACATGAGTGGGAAAGATTTGTCCTGACCACAGGCCAGGCATGACTTGCAAAACTTCAGCTACACTATTGAATTGTGATCTGAGTAGGGGACCTCTAAAATCTCTATTTTCTTCAAATTCTAAGGGTTCTCTTATAGCCAAAAGCATAGTTCGTTCTTTTGATTCACAAAAAAAAAAGCATGCTTGCTTTTGAAGGATGAGTCAGACAAATACTACAAATACTACATTGACAGTACTGTGCCTATCTCTGCCTCCTCAGTCATAATTATCTTTGTCTGCTGATGTTTAAAGGGATCTAAAAACCATCCCTATGCTGACAACTTTCGTTGCACTTCCCTCTCCTGGGCTGTGTTCTGCAGCTGCTGTGACTTCTGCAGTGGTGGCAGGTGTCGCGTTTAACACTTCCACTTGATAACTCTTAGAGTACTCTTTGCTTAATGCCACCCCTCCATCTGCCTTTACCTCCGCTTTGTCTTTTCCTCTGCTGTCAACTTTCACCTCCTTTGGTGTGGTTTTATAATGTCTGGGTCCTCAAGGCCAGGGCATCCATGAGGCTATTACCTCCCCCACCACCTCATCCCCAGGGTTTGGGTGGGGCGCCCTGCTGTGGGATGTTCTGTATGTCAGATGTGTTGCTCTGATTGGTTAATAAATAAAACACTGATTGGCCAGTAGCCAGACAAGAGGAAGTATAGGCAGGACAAGGAGGAGAAGAATTCTGGGAAGTGGAAGGCTGAGTCAGAGAGATGCTGCCAGCCACCGCCATGACAAGCAACATGTGAAGATGCCAGTAAGCCACGAGCCATGTGGCAAGGTATAGATTTATAGAAATGGGTTAATTTAAGATATAAGAACAGTTAGCAAGAAGCCTGCCATGGCCATACAGTTTGTAAGCAATATAAGTCTCTATGTTTACTTGATTGGGCCTGAGCGGCTGTGGGACAGGCGCCTGAGAGAGATTTGTCCTGACTGTGGACCAGGCAGGAAAACTCTCAAGCTACAGCGCTCAGCACTTTATTTCTCAGAAACTTATTAGGATTTTCTTCAAAATCTCTCTTCAATTTCAATATTGGTCCCTCAATAGTTATGTCACACATTACTAATCTCCAGTCACTTCTAACAGCATGCTGGCTAGGGCAACACCAACTGCTCTGACAGATACACCTTGAAATCTAAGACGCCTGAGACCATGTAAGCCAATTTCCTGTACACACAGTCATTGTGAGGCAGGAGGCTCTGCTCTACTAGGCCACTTAGGAACTGTACCGTGAATGGCCCTCCCTCGTCAGCCCCTGGCTTCCAAGGTCTCTCCAGGCTTCATGTATAACTGGAGGACAGAGAAAGAAGGTGGGCAATCCCAGCTTGATATGGCTCATTTCTTATATCTGTCACGTGACCCCACCACACTGCAACGAAGATGAAGACATTCAAGAAGCAGATCTGGTGAACTATCCTGCTCTTACACTGGCCATTTAGTCATGTGATACTCAACGTCTCTTCAAGAAACGCACCCTCTCACACCCAGCTCAAAGCTGAGGTACAGTCCAATGCTGTTCTTCCGCCTGGGTCCACCTCAGCATCTAAGCCCATGAGAGAGAGAAGAAAGAGGTATACATGCATCTCAGGTCTTAAGGGGAGCCTCGAGCCATGCCCCAGGGGCAGGTACGTCAAGGTCATAGGTAGGTAGGACAGTTACCTGCTACATTTCTAGAGGCGGTGCTTCAAGGTCATAGAAAGAACAGGTATCCACTACACATTCACCTTCTTTTTTGATATGGGGTTTCTCACTGAGACTTGCAACTCGCTGTCCAGTGAGCACAGGGGATCCCATCTCTGCTCCCTCAGCGCTGGGGTTACAAGCACGAACCGCCACACCTAGCTTTTTATATTGGTTCTGAGGATGGAACCCAGGCTCTCATACTTACATGGCAAACATTTTTCTGACTGAACCAGTAAAATATTTATTACTTAGGCTGACTCACTCAAGAAATTTTTTTAAATGACATCAAAGCTGGAGAGTTAGTAGCTTGGATGAAGTTCCTGAATATAACAAAGTAATATTCTTCCAAGGCACACTCTTAATGGGAAAGAGGATAACACTGTGTGGAAAACATGACATTTTAGCTCTGAGGGGATGAACAATTTAGGTTATCTGGTCTCTAGATGAAGAAGCTGGAGAAGTGTGTTAGTAATTTATTTCATTCAATTCTCCTTTTTGTTAATGCACAAAACCAAAATAAAAATTTATGTCTGAGATAGCTTGGGAAAAAAAACCCTTCCTATAATGATTAGATAAAGCCTCAGGCTATCAGAACATTACATTATGATTTCATTGGAACTATTTTTTTTCTTTCTGAAATGTTAAATAAAATGATGGTGCATGTTGAAACAGAATCTAAGAACCCAAGGAAATATGGTATGTTATGTCAGGTGGGTGGAAACCTGTTTGCAAGTATATACTGATTGAGAATGTGTAATCTACGCCCAGAGGAAGAATTTGAAGAAAATGAAAAAAAAATCAGAATTGGCAAGAGAGAAGAAAAGATGTCTAGTGGAGAGGCTCCAGGGGTAGCTGAGGAGACTCTGTAACAGAGAACTGACCCCTCAGAGGTTTG
The DNA here is from genome assembly GCF_949786415.1 of Peromyscus eremicus. Lineage (NCBI taxonomy): Eukaryota > Metazoa > Chordata > Mammalia > Rodentia > Cricetidae > Peromyscus > Peromyscus eremicus. The sequence goes on along the minus strand of NC_081425.1, from coordinate 46,722,455 downwards.
ACCACACGCGGCTCGTTTCTTGCTTTCCTAAAATCCCATCACCGGGTGGTGGGAGGGTGCACTGCTCCACCTAGGTCATGGTTTCTGAGACTATGTCTTCATGTTGAGACTATGTCCTCAGTTCCTAGCATGGTATTCAGACAGAAGACAGAAGTCACCCCTTTCAGAAAGGCCAAGGCGGGGAACGGGGCTGGGGAGACAGCTCAGTGGTTAAAGAGCTGCTTCAGCAGCACGAAGACTTCAGTTCTGACCTCTGGAACCCACGCAGATGCCAGGTGGGCGTCGAGGCCTCATGAATCAGGTGGAAGCATGATGGAGGATGGTTCCTGACATCCACCTTGAGTCTCCACATGCAGATGGGCCTGCATGCATGCAAACCCTGCCCCCCACACACACACCAGCATCCATATACACCACATTCATGTACACACATACGCACAGCATATACATAGACACACACAAAAAAAAGAAAAAGAAATAAGCAAAAAGTAGAACATAGAAAAATGATTGAACAACACAAGCCCTCCCCCTCATTCCGCCCACTGGAATGCACTCTGCCTATAAAAGTCTTTGGGAACAAGAGCACCAGAAGGTTAAGCCTAAGGTGGTTTAGATATAAACCCTCTTTACCTGACCTGACTAAGACATTCTTATGAACCATAAAAAGACAATCTCAGCTTCTCAAGGAATCTATGCAGAATGGGCAAGACCAGCATGTAGACAGTGGCATCGAGACCTCTCAGTTCAAATTCCATAATGCCCTTAACATTCGAGATTCCTCATGAGGGAAGATTAAGTGAGATCAAAGCGGAAAAGCATCCCGTTTGGAACCCCAGCAGATGAAGCCGCCGGTGACATGCACTGCTGTCCTGCCTCTCATCCTAGCCAGGCTGTGTAGAGACTGTGGTGTGCTCTGGCGGCCTTCCCAGCCTGACACGCTGCAGAATGTCAGTGTTGTTCTTGGCCATGCTTCTACCACTGCATTCTCCAGGGCATTGCTCTCAAATGTCCCCAAATTTCTGTCCAGTGAGGCTGCTGGCCACTTCTGCCCATGAAATTCCAGTGACAAAATGTATCTAAAGGACAGTACCATACAGCCACTGTTCTGTTTTCATCATTTCTTCTTACAGCCACCCCCTTCTTGCCCATTTCTAGTGGGTAAAAAGAGACTAAAGACACCAGGAGGTGAGAGGGGAAACAGGCAGTGAGGGGTGGACTATGGGGGCAGGGGAAGCAGAGAACATACCCTCCACCTCCATGCAGGGGAGAGCGGAAACATCCTGCAGCATTCCCTGGAAAACAACATGAATACCACAGAAAGGGGATGTTGATTGATAAGCTTTAGTTCGCACTGGTCCTGCGAACCTCAGCAGCAGACTCCACACGTCGACCACCTTGTTGGTTGGACTCTTGTGTCCTGGTATGCATTCTGTCCCTCTGGAACACTTACATCAACAATTTTCACCTTTCTGGGACAAACGGATGTGACTGGAGGGCCCTTGCCTCTGAGACTTGCAAACAACGGTTCTCAATAATGAGACGGCCCCCTATCGCAGCAGACTTGGCCCAGAACCAAGTCACACAGAGTCTTCAGTGGTGGCTTGCTGCTCTCCCACAGGCTGAAGGGGCCATCTTGTCAACAAGATGTGGGGACTTCAAAATGAAGTCTTCATTTTCCCGAGAGGTCAGTGTTCTCAGGGTTTATGTCTAGCATTAAGAGCCTCATGTGAAAACAGTTACCTTGGCTCCCGGGGCTTTGGCCCTTTGGAAAAAAAAAAAAACTCAGGCACCCATGCTACCACAGAAAGTACCCCAACAGATTGGTAGCCTGGAAGAACATTGTTCCCAGCTGCTATTCCACCTCGAGTCTTCCTTTGTCTAGTCAGCTTGGCTGGCAACAGCTGAGCTGCTGAGAGACATTATAAGCTTCGAATAGAGAAGTTAAATCAGTTCTCCCCCAAAATCAATGATCAGGAGTCTCAAACTGAAACAAAACACAAGCCTTTGCTTTGTCTTTGGGAAGATAAGCTTCCCAACTGCCACTCAAGCAAGCTATGACTTTAATGGAACAGTAAAAGTGTTGCATGAAGTACTCAGAAAAGCTCCAATAACTCCTGGGTGAACTCTGAAAGAAATCTGTTGAGTCCTTGTGGGCAGGCACACACTTAGGGGGTCATTTCACCAAGCATTCCCCTTCATGACCCCACCACATGAACCCTTAATTAATTATGGTTGTCTTAATGTGAAAAATACTTTCATAACAGAAGGGTGACCTATTCTCATACATAAGCCAACCACAAATCATTCATAACTCCCTAAACACCACCAAGGAGGTGCTCAATTTGTATCTGCGACGAACTTCAAGCGTTGCATAATTTATACCTAGAATCCACTCTCATACATCTACTAAAATACCCACTCTGACCTTCGCTCCCAATCCCAACTGCATTAAAACGGGACTATAAATCACTGAGGCACAAGCCCCTCATCACAGCCCCGCTCTCCCAAAGCCAGGCAACTTTCTTCCTTTGATGAGTTCATCATCCCCTTGAACAGGTTATGAAAGCTGCTTGCATCTCGAGATAATAATTCAAAGGCTCTTAAATCGAGGCCCATTGTCTGCACAGGAGAGCTAAGTGAGCATGTAGACAAATGGCACATCTCAGGTTCCACAGAATCTTACATTTATCCCTGCCCTGAGAGCACCACCCTCGGCCCCTGCTGGCACTCTGCAGCAGAACTGCCCTCCTGTTTACAGAGCTCAGCTCTCATCCCCTTGAAATCTCAAGTCCAAGGGCAGCCTGAGATAACTGCAAGCTCACACTGATTTTGCATTAGGGCAAAAGCTTTGCCTTGCACTGTAAGACAACATTATGTTTGCTCTGTTTTGTCATGGGTATTTAAAATTACTCAGGACTGGATATGATAGAGCTCGGTGATAGAGTGCTCGCCTAACATGAACAAGGTCCTAAGTTCAATCTCCAGCACTGAAAGAGCCTAAGGATTCTCAAACTGGTTTGTACTGCTGAGGCCAACAATAAGAAGCTTGTCACTCCAAATCCTTGTGCATGGAATACCAGAAGCCCTGCCATGAACAGGTACCACAAAAAGAAGTTTCTTCCAACTGCTCCCAGGGAGAGTTTTGAAAACGATCCAAGAGGAACTATGAGAAAGACTTTCCATCAGCTGTCACCTGGCATTGGGGAAGCTCGGGATTGTCCTCAGCAAATCTGATGTCCGTCCAGGGAGGTGAGAGAAGAATCTGGGAGACTGACTAAGCTTGCTACAGAACAGGGAGCCCACCACCACGAGTCAGTGTCCAGAGAGAATGTTCTTAGTGTGACATTTGACCTATCCTATTCAAGGGATACTATCAGTGACGCCCAAGGTGAGGAGTTTTGTTGAGGTCCTGTCCCCACAGGCCCTAAGGGCCATTATTATGATTGGTTCCTTGAAAATGCAGATATAACTTGTGAGTGTCTCAACTACAAGCCAAATTGCTCTACCAAAAATATTCAGCCAAAATACAAAATATATCTCAGCCACCACACACAGAAGAATTGGATGTGCTCTGTCACCAAAGAGGCAGAGACAGCCCACAGCTGTCAGTCTCTGTCCCTGCTCCCCTTCCCCTACAGCACATCTCCCTGGTTTCTTTTTCTATTCTTCAGTGATTCGTTTTTCCTTTGCATCTTCAGATATGGTCAAGGACTCTGTACGGTAGAGGCAAGTTGGCAACACACTGACTTGATTACTCTTCTGTTCTTATAGTCCTGGGTCAGGAAAACATCCCTGGCCTCTTGCTACAGGACAATTCTTCATGGCTAACTTGGGTCCAGACCCCAAGATATATAAGGGTGCCCTCCAAGGTCAAAGAAGTTCTTATAGTCTTTGATTGAAGAACCACCAAAAGAGTAGGAAAAGCAGACACTGAAAACAGAAAATGGAAAGAAAGCATCTCTAGATGTTTCCTCACCTTCAAGACATTTCATCCCCTAGAAGTCCTGAGACTTGATTATCAAAGCCAACTGCCCTTGGAAGGAGAGTGGAGATACAGAGGAGAATAAGAATCAAGACACAATGGGGGCTGAGGCTGTAGCTAAGTCAATGAGGCTTGCCTTACAAGAGTGAGGACTGGAACAAGATCTTCAGAATCCACATGGAAGGTGCTGGAGGGGTAGACATGGTTGGCAATCCCGGCGCTTGGGAGGCAGAGGCGGATCCCTGGGCTTTGCTGACCAGCTAGTCTAGCCTATATGGTGATCCCTAGGCCAGTGAGGGTCCTCGTCCCCAAATATGGACAGTCCTCCTGAGAAATAACACCAAGGGATGTCCTCTGGATGCCACATGAATATGCACACAAATACATGTGTACACACACATGCACACAGTAAATAAATTCATAGATAATAAAACAGATTGGGCACAAGGCAGAGGCCAGTGAAAAGGAAGCTGCTACTAAGGGTTAAAGCCACGTCCCATACCTCTTCCTTAAATAAAGATGAAACTGGGACCTGCTGCATGAGAAGAAGAAAAAACACACCTAGCAATTGCTAAGTGCTCCTTCAAAACCATTGTCTCCGAAAGATGTTAAAACAGATTCCACAGGAGTCCATTTGCAGTCACCTGGAGCAAGAAGTGGTAAAAGAGAGTCACCAGCAAGGCTTTATGAAAAGCCTTATCGGTCCACGCTCATCTGGCCGCGTGGTTAAGTGGCAGGCAGTTGCAAGAAAGTAATAGATGCTATCGCTAGACCCTCCATTAGGCTCTGGGTTCTCTTATTGCCAGCCGCAACCTAAGGAACTGGCCTTGGAATGAGAGGCTTGGGGGGCGATGGCTGGAGAGGACAGAAAGTCTGCTTTGGGACAGGGGCAGACAGGGGACAGACAACAGAAAGGGAACTGAGGAAGTTCCAAGGCTGTCCTGACTGGGGGTCAGCAAACAGTGACCCAGCTTGGGTGCCTGGGATCTGGCACAAAGCCTTCTGGAGTCACTGAATGGAGCTGGGGTTGTAGCAGAGTTGGGAAAGTGCCTACCTAGAACCATCCAGTCCCAGCTCTGTATAAATAATGCATGGTGGTGCCTACCTAGAACCATCCAGTCCCAGCTCTGTATAAACCACACATGGTGGTGCCCACCTGTAAACCTGGCACTTGGGCGGTAGCAGCATGAAGATCGAGGCCATCTCAGGCTACATAAAGAGTTCAAGGGAAGCCTGTTCTATGTGAGACCCTGTCAAAAACAAACAGAAAAGAGAGACAAAAATAACCGTGAATCCCAGAAATAACTCGCTTTGGCATCCTGCATTTTGTCTGCCTTTATGTACGGCTATTCACAGCTCCCTCTCTTTGGGTTTGAAAACAGTTCTGACTGAAGCCAATGCTGAGAAGAAACAAAATCAGTCTGCATCTTTAACCCTTCTAAAACGGAGGGCTGCCCCCCAGCACCTCTGGGATCCATCTTAACTATAAATGCTCGGGTTGGGGATTTAGCTCAGTGGTAGAGTGCTTGCCTAGCAAGCGCAAGGCCCTGGGTTCGATCCTCAGCTCAAAAAAAAAAAAAAAAAAAAAAAAAAAAAGAATAACTATAAATGCTCTTCTGCACCTGAAGTCCAGTTAATGCCTTTTAAAATTTCCATTCTAAGTCCCAAAATCCGAATAAGATTAGATTATTAATAGGAAAGGCTAACATCTGTGTACCAAAGGGGACTGTATTCTCACCCCTCATGGTGCATGTTAACTACTGCTAAAGCAATGGTTTCCCCCAGTTTTCTGGAGACGATGCCAATGTGTGCCTGCTGTCTGCACATATTTGTGCTTACCTTCCTCTGTCTGGCCCAAGGGCCCCAGTCTAGATGACAAATAGCACTTACCCTATCTGTGGACCACACACAGAGCCTCCTTCCTCTCCAATTTCCCCTCTCCTAATCACCTGCTGCCTTTTCTAGACCATAACACCACCATCACACTATAGGTCATTAATAATTTATGCTTTAGATCACACTTACTTCCAAAAGAGATTTAAATGGTTTAGTGTGCAGATACTTAACAAATATTTACCGGAAGCCTAAAAGTTTTCAGGAGCCAGCCAAGATGGTCAGTGGTTGTAATCCCAGCACTCAAGAGGCTGAGGCAGGAGGATCTTAAGTTCAAGTAGCCTGGACTATACAGGAAGACCCTGTTTCAAATAAGTAAATAGTTAACATTAATGCGACCTGAGAATATACATATGCACAAAGTTCTCCAAACAAAAGTCTGTAAGGTGGGCCTTACTCAGTGGGTAAAGGCACTTGCCACCAGGTCTGACAACTTGAGTTCAATTCCGGGGACCCACATGGTGGAAGGAGAGAAAACTTAGTTCCAAAAGTTGTCCTGTGACTTCCACAAGTGCACTATGGTATGTGAACGCGCATGTGAGTATGTATAAACACACACACACACACACACACACACACACACACACACACACACAAATAAATAAAAGCCTAAAGGCAGTGAAAAATCATCAAGGCAGAATTACTGAATTAGAGACTCTTAGTAAGACAGTGATTATAATGATATTGTCACCTCACTGTGGCCTCCTCAGGCACCTGCACACATGGAATACACACAAACTCACAAAGGCACACACATACACATAAAGTTAAAAATAATAAAGAGCCATGAAAGCCTCCAATGGCAGATGAATCCAATAATTCAGACTTGAGCCTCAGACAGTGACTTATCTGAACAGGTATGGGTTAATCCCCTCCTCCACACAGAAAGAAGAGTCTCTGCCCAAGCCTACCAGTTTAGAGACTACAAGGAGTATGCCATTGAAAGAAATGTAGCAGAACTATCAAAAGAACCTATCAGCAACAAAATGTGGAAACATATCACTCCTCAGCTGTGTCCTAGGACTGTAAAAATACCACCTTTTGAAATAACTTAAAACCAGGAATTTAGTCTGTCTTGCTTAATCTATTCCCAACACCCCCTGATATAATAAAAGTATGTAGTAGGTTTTTTTTTTTTTTTAAATCTCCACAAAGGAATGACCCCATCAACATGATACGCTAAAGCCCAACACTATGGGTACCATCTTGTGGAAGACTGTAGCTATGTCCCAGATTCCAGACACCAGACTGTCAGTGAACCCTGAAATGGACCCTGTAGTGAGAGCTAAGGGCACTGCTTGACAGACTGGGAGACTTTTCCTGAAGCTCTGTGTGCGCACCAAGCATTAGATTCGTGTAAGAGCAACAGAGTTACAGGAACCTATCATCATTCTCCTGGACCTGCCGTGGACGCTGCCCTTGAGTGTAACTGACAAGTGTAGACGCCCAGGGCAGCCCAATCAGTTCTCCACTCTCCTGCCCAGCAAAACCGAGGAGTGGTGGGGGAACCTAAGAACTCTTAGTACATAGATAGCACCCTGTCTCCTGACTTTGGCTCTGGTCCCCCAACCTCAAGATCCTGGTTTGAATTTTTCCCCTTCTGATTTCCTTCCGTCTTTTCCATATCTTGGTGCAGAGGACTAGAAACGGTCACTTGGCCACTCTTCCATGTGGGCCTGTGTCTCTGTTTCCCTCAGCAGGTTCTCCTTTTCGTTGTTCCCAGCTCTTCCCAAGAGTCTGGCCCAAGCCACCAAGAGACATTAAGAGCCAGGAACACGGCGATAAGCACACAGTCCTCATGATTCTGTGCTTCCCAGATACCTGCAGTTTGTACAGTCTGGTAGACTCTCTTTCAGAAAAGAAACACCGAATTGCAATTACAAAGTTAAGGGCAAACGCAGTAGTTTATTTAGAACGGGAAACCACAGCAAATTATCACACTTCACGTACCCGCTCTCTTTCTTAGGAAACGTGTGCAAATAGTAGAAATGTCCGCCCCTGCAGTCTCACCTCCCTGCTCATCCCAGCTCACCCAACAACGCCAGCTGGTCCACTCATGGAGTCACAGTCTGTGAATTTCACTGTTGGTGTCCTCTGCCCCTTGACTCCAGATCAGTCCCATGCACGTGGGCTTGGTTCCCTTGAGGCAATTCTTTGCCCCAGGAACAGCACACAAAAGGGCAAAGGAGCAGAGGCAATACCTAAGTGCTTAGAGATGTTGATCCTGGGGACCAGCTCCACGCAGGATGTCCTGCCATCTTTTCGCCTTAACAGCCACACTCCCTCCCACCTCCCTCCGAGGGTTGGCAGGTGTAGAATGCCTGCAACCGCAGAGAAGTAGTGGAGATGCGTGTTCCGTCCCCATGGTAACGGGGAGCGATCCAAACTTGAGATCAGAAGAGTTCAGCTAGCTCTCTGCGGGCAGGATTCAGGTTTGGGTAAGAGCTCTGGGCCTGGGCTCCCCCAGCCTGTGGGTCTTGGAGAGGCGGAAGCTAGTGGGAGAGAGTCTAGAATGAGGTAGAGTCCGAGGACAGCAACGAAGATACGTTTAAGTACCCAGACATCTCTGTTGCTCTCCTTTGTCTGGCCCTGCGCTGCCTTGACCCTTCTGTTCCCCGCCTTGACCTCCCCCCTCATCCTGCCCTTTGTGAAGGGCGGTGCTCTAGGGGTGCTATACAAATGAAGGAGCAGCCTGCCCACTCAGAGAACCCAGCCCAAGGCTGGAAGATCCTCAATCTGAAACCCCAGTCCTGCCCAGACCTACTCTAAGCCAAGGCAGGTCGCTCAGTTTCCCTCCACCATCCCCCACCCCACTGCACCCCTCACCTCTGTCCGGTGAATCCTGTTTATTAAGAGAGAGAGAGAGAGTCCTAGGAGATGTATAGTCTCAACAGGGCACTGGGTATCTCTTCTAAAGACTGTAGTGACTGGTCCTCGAGGGTTCAGTGGAACTTTGGCAATCTAGTGTTTGTTCCTGGCATGGAATGTGGATCTAGACGAATCCCAGCTCTGGCTCACAAAACTCACAAAAGTAGGCCATCAGTTGTTCCCCTCAAGAGGGACAGCTGCTGCCTTCCACCCAGGCTCCTGCCAGAGAGCTAAACAAAAGGACTTATAAACAGCCCCAGAAAGAAGGCAGCTGTGGGACTTCCTGGCCTTCTCAGAACGCTGTAGGACTCCCCCAGTCCATTACAGAAGTGAGATTTCTCCCCTTGCTCCAGCTAGAACTTCTAAACATCTGCTGCCAGAAGCCCAATGATCCCCAAGGGTCCTGTGGTCCATTCCATGTCTTCATCAGCTCCATTTCGACCGTCTGAACCCATCACTCATCCCTTGGCTTTTCCCCACTGGGGAAGTTAAGTGGATGAAACATCCAAACCATTTGTAGTCAGTCTCCTGCATGCCTCCTTCTGCAGCTCATCAGTTCAGTGCACAAACTTCTGTTGATACTCCACAGTATGCCAGGCATTGTGGCGGAATAGCATCCTGTGAGCGAGGCCGACTGACACGAAGTTTGCAGAAGTACAGCGAAAGAGCTGGGAGAAAGACACACTTTCTCCACAAGAACCTGAATGCAAGAAGAGCCCGGAAGAGCAGACCCTGAATGTGCTGCATGTGCTGCATGTGCAGAGAGACTAGTTGTGCATCCTAGCCCTTGCTCCAGCTCTGGAGGAGCAGCGTCATGTGATCTATTCCCGAGCATGGCCCGTCTGAATGCCTGACCTCTTACTAAACACTGGCCAGACTGACTCTTAATACCGGTGATGGCTATTCCTGGTTGTCAACTTGACTGTATCTGGAATGAACTATAATCCAGAACGGGAGGGCACACTTGTAATCTGGCTCTTGAGGCTGGATGACACATGCCTTTAATCCCCAGACCTTGAGGCTGGAAGGCACACCTTTAATCTGGGCCACACCTTCTGTTGGAAGCCTGTACAGAAGAAGGAAAGGTGTTCTTTGCCTGCTTGCCTTCGCATCCATCAGTCCATCCATTCCTTCTTCCATATCCCAGCAGACCAGCTGAGACACTCAGCCTCATGGGACTGAGCAGCTACTAGATTCTTGGACTTTCCATTCATAACTAGCCATTGTTGTGCTGCAGCCTGTAAGTCAATCAAATAAATTCCCATATATGTATCTGTATATGTACATACATCTATATACTTATATATAGAGAGAGATTCATTCCATAAGTTCTATGACCCTAGAGAAGCCTGACTAATACAGTACAGCATGATGTAGCATTAATAACAGTGCCTACGTTGTGGTGTAAATGTTAAATGTCCCACACTAGCTCATGTCTTTGAACACTTGGGTCCCAGCTGGTAGCACTGTTTTGGGACCTTTGGGACATAGGCTCATTAAAGGTTTTAATTGCCTCTGGTCCAAGCCTGGGTCCTCTGCTTCCTGAACACTTCAGAAGCTATGTGAAGAGGCTGCCAAGTATTCCTACTGTGGTGGGACTCACTGGCATGCCTTCCTCACCATGGACTGATCGTCTGAAGCAGTGAGCCAATAGAAATCTTCCCTTCAGTTATTTCTGTCATGTATTTCGTCACAGCAATGAGGAAACTGACTAAGTCATCCCCTTCTGGGCACGTCAAGTCTGACAGGCAAGAGGCAGGAGGAGTTTTTCATTAACTGGCTTGTTTGATGTTCCCAACTCCATTGAAAGGCATCCCACAATTATGTACCTCAGCTCGAAGCTTCCTGTGCACTGAGTCATGGAGAAGCCCTACCTCCTCTCTCTCCTAATATGTCCATTCAGAGGGCCCTGAGCCGAAAATCCTTCACCCTTCCTAGATCTCAGCCAACGGTGTAGATCAAACTAGCCCTGGTTTGACTATTTGGCCCATTTACTCTTGAGAGGCATAGCTCAGAATGTCTAGAAACACCTGCCTGTGTTCTTCCTGCCCCACCAAAAATGGGAGGCTAATTTTGTTCTATACAATCCCTCTGTCCTGGATTGAAAAATACCTAGAGATGGTATTTTGTGTCTGTCTATGAGAATGTCCCCACAGAAGATCTACGTGTGAGCCAGTGAAGTAAATAAGAAAAACCTTCCTTGAATGTGGAGGCCAGCATCCAGCAGGCTGGAGGCCCATAGAACATGGAGCTGAAGAAGGTGAAGCCAGTTCTGCTCCTGTCCTACTTTCCTAGTAGATGTGTTTTTCTGCTGCTGTCTCCTCGGACAGATTCCCAGGTCTGCAGCTTCAGCAGACTTAAGGCATAGTGCCTGCACAGGTAGCGCTCTCTCTCTCTCTCTCTCTCTCTCTCTCTCTCTCTCTCTCTCTCTCTCTCTCTCTCTTTCTTCGGCTTTCAGCTTCCTGGACTTACCCTTAGTTTTTATGGCTCTCCAAATGCCCATTGTGGGCCCATTTGCCTCTAATTGTACACAGTTTTCTCAGCCCATCTTATAATGATGTGTTATGTGTGTGTGCCTCTCTGTGTACAGACACATACACCTTCTACTGCTTCTCTGCTGAACCCTGACTTATACACACTCTGAGCTCCGATGTGGAACTCAGAATCTATGGCCTTCCGTACAGATGCCTTGGCCTTATAGAAGAGGAAGGTGCTTGGCGGCCCACCTCAAGTCCCGAGCCTGTCTTCAACCCCAAATCTCTAGATCATTTGTCCTGTTTGGATATAGTCAATGGCAAGTTTTAGCTTTATGCTGGTTCACAGCTATTTGTCATGCTTTCAGAGCTCGCCTAGGTGTGTGGGTAGACTATATTCACCCATGGCTGGGCACTCACTGCCCCAGGGAAGGGCACCCTGTAACCATATTCCTGGTTACAATATCAATATTATTCACCCAGATCTCACTGTCTAAAGCCTACAACAGGAAAGGATCAGCAGCTCTGATCAAACCAGCCTGTGCAGTCAGCTTTTTAGAAGAGGTGCTGGGGAAGGGCTCAAGAACAGACCCCTGGGGGAGCAAGGCACCTACCTGGCCCAGAACCAAGCAGTTTCCAGAACTCTCTGTCTTCATGACTGCACATGATTCTTTCTTCAGAAAGGGCTTACTGCCAAGAGGGTGTGCGTCAGTGAGCAAGGACATGGAATGATGAGTCTACCAAGGTCGTTCATTCTCTATTCTCCACATGTCTAACTCCACATGTCTAGCTATTAGGCTCCGGTCCCACCCTGAGCTCTCCAGCACACATAAGCTGTCCTGCCTGGAGTTCAGAGAAGAACAGCTTTTGAAAACAGGGTCTCACAGATCCCAGGCAGGTCTCAAACTCACTATTTAGCCAAGGATAACCTTGAACTTCTGGTCTTCCACCTCCAGAGTGCTGAGTCTGCAGGCAGGTGACAGCTTTTACGCTGTTGTGAAACTCAGAGTATCACGCGTGCTAGACAAACAAAATATCCAGTGAGCTACAATCCCAGCACAAGGACAGCTTTTAAGTGACCTGGGTGATGACACTTGGAAGACGTTCACAAGCCATCCTAAGTACAAAGTCCCCTTGCACTTGATTCTGCCAGCTTTCCCAACCACTAAATGCTCGTTTTCAGATTATAAAAGACTTCCAGCTCCACCCTTCCTACTCTCTTAATTGCCAACAGAATTCTGATTTGTGCCTCTCTAACCCACCCTGCACAAACTTAGGCCCTTCAACCAAGTCAGCTGCTCTTTTGGAAGCTTTGGTCAGGCAGAGAGAGGGAGGAGAAAGGCTAGGACACTGGGCAGTAGCAGCTTAGCCTCTTCCATAAAGGAGCTCCCCTGGGGCAGCCTCTGGCAAGCTTTGAACTTAAGCAGGGACTGCACTTCCCAGGTCGGTCGGCTCAGGCCCCAGAAGCCAGAGCTGGGGCTGGCTGTCCGCAGGCTCCCCAGTGTCTCCTTTTGCAAATATTATGATTTCAACTCATGGTAGAATTCTTTTTTTTTATTCATTTTAGAATTGCACTATGCTGTATTTTTAATTTATATTTAATAAACATAATAAGCTTAGTAAGCAAGCGGCTTTCTGGGTGTTCACCAGCAGGTGTGCCTTTGGTCATTGTAGACTCCCAGCAACCAACACAGTGTCTGGCGTGGGAAACACCTACAAGAAACGTCTGTAGAAAGAAAGAGGAAAATAAGAGGGGGCGGGGGGGGGGGGGGCTAGAAAGGAACCTGGCAGCTAATCATTTTCAGGGGCGAATTATGTAGAAACTGATTAACATACTGAGAGATAGATACACTCCCAGCTCACAAGGTCTGAGCAGGTTGGGTGGGTGAGGCAAACCCAGCCAGCTGCAGAGTGAGGCCAGTTCCTGTAAATACCTGTGTTGGGATCAAAAGGCAAATGTGAATGTAGGTCAGGAAGACAAAAGGGACAGAAGGAACAAATAAAAGCTACTCCAAGTATCTGCAGCTCAGTGCAGAGCCCTGGTGCTGTGTGTGGCCATGGAGTGGACCCAGGGCCCGCAGACCCAAGGGACAGTTAGAGGTAGCCGGCTCGGCTGTTTGTTATTCGCTAAGTGCAGAGTCTTGACACATAGATGGTGGCTGTGATCTTTGCTGTCACTGTTATTCCCAGCTTCAGGGTCACTATTTATTGTTTGTTAGAACCACCTCCCGAGGTACTGAACCTCCATCTCTGGAAATGCAATATTTTATCACCAGGGAGCCACCTGTCTGGGGTGTTTTGTGGACTTGATTCCTGACCCACGGCTTCCCTTACTCTGTAATCCTGTGATCCGGGGAACAATGCCCCTGCATGTCCGGGTAAGTGAAAAGCACAGATACAATTGCTAGCCGAGCAAACTGCCTTTCCATAAAGCCGTTGGCATCACCGTGCCGGTTGCCGCGCGCCTCCTTCAAGCAGCCTCTTGGAAGCAGCTCTTTGATGTTGAAAAAGAAAATTGCTTTGTGTGAAAGCTCCTTTAATCTTATATAGATACAAATGCCTTGTATCTTTGGGGATATGCCAAACTGCGCTTCATATTTCGGAATTAATCTTATTAAAGAAAGCCCTGTTTAATCCCCACTGCTGTTGCCCAGAGATGTTGAATAATTCTGCACCTGTTCCTATCACCGCTCTGCCATGCGCCCTTCCCGGATTCACTGTTGAAAAAGCACATGATCAGCAAGCCGAGGCTGGACAGCGGCCGGTCTTGTTTTGGTTTAATGCTGCAGGTACAAAAGGTTCCTTTTTAAGTCTTTGTCTCAGTTTCTTTAAAGAAAGAAAGAAAGAAGGGGGAGGGGAAGGAAAGACAAAGAAAGCTTGCCTGGCATGAAGAATAACAAATAATAAGATAAAGCTGCTTTAGTAAGTAGGCAATTTAATATAATTGCTTGTGATGAAACATCAATATTGCTTGGGAACATGGGGTTCATACATGATAACTAGCTGCTGAGCCTTGCTAGACATATACATATGAAACCTTGTCCTTGACTAAATGATCTTCTGTTTATAAATGTGTATGTGCACACATCAGCCGAGTTGCAGTCACTGGCTCCCTCCTTCCAGGTGCACCTTGGGGTTCTCCCCCACCACCCCAACCTACCCCAACCACCCAGCAAGTGACCCAAACAACAACCGTCTGAGATCACTCCTCCCTTACTCTTTCTGACAAGTTCTTGTCACACTCCGACTGTACTCCGGGCCCTGTTTAAGTGGTGGCAAATAACAATGGAAACAAGAAAGCAAGGTTTCTAGTCCGACCGCATGGGCCCGTAAACATAATACTTTCAAGAGTGACGTGTGTTTTGAAGAAAATAAAACATGATGAGATGTGCAGGGACTAGGAGGAGATGACCAGCTTTGAATCAACTGCTGAGGGGCAGCCTCACTGGGAAGATACGTCTGTGCTGAACCAAGCATGTGGAAATCTTTAAGGAGATACGAACTTGTCCAGACAGGGAGGACTTGCCCACGCCTGAGGTGGAAACAGACTGCGGTGGGGGAGGAAGGCTCCCAGGAAAGTAGGTACCAAGGAACAAGACCAACCTTGGCCAGCCTTGGAAGTGGAAGACATGGGGGAGACTTGAAGCAGGGAGCAACAGGACCTCACTTTTGTTTTTAAAGTCCATCTCTGGCTTGTGGAGTGCAAGAGCCAAAGCAGAGAGACCAGTGTAGAGAAGCATATTGGATGGTGCGGGTGATCATGTCATGGTGGGGGTGATGGTGGAGGTGGTGGTAGTGGTGGTGGAGGTGGAGATGGTGGTGGTGGTGGTGGTGGTGGTGGAGGTGGTGGTGGTGGTGGTGGTGGAGGTGGTGGTGGTGCTGGTGGTGGTGGTGATGGTGATGGTGGTGGTGGTGGTGATGATGGTGGTGGTGGTGATGGTGGAGGTGGAGGTGGTGGAGGTGGTGGTGGTGGTGGTGAAGATGGAGGTGGAGATGGTGGAGGTGGAGATGGTGGTGGTGGAGGTGGTGGTGGTGGAGGTGGTGGTGGTGGAAGGTGGTGGAGGTGGTGGTGGGGTGGTGGAGGTGGTGGGGTGGTGGAGGTGGAGGTAGTGGAGGTGGTGATGGTGGAGGTGGTGGTAGTGGAAGATCCTGGGTGTTTTGGAGGAGACAGGTGAGAAGGACATGCTGTGGTTTGGAAGGACAAAAGGACAATCAAGGGTTATCACATTTCCCCATCTGAGCACACAGTGAATTCTATCTGAGATTCCATCTCAGTGAAATTTTCACAGCTGCCTCTCACAACAGGGAATCTCTCTAAAGTTCTGTTTCTTAAGCACTATATCCAGGTGGGCTGGCTCAGTCGGTGGCATGCTTGGAAGGCAAGTACTAAGGCTCGAACTCAATACTCAGAACCCACATTAAAAAAAATAAAATAAAATCTGGTCATGATGGCATGTACTTATAATCCCAGGGTTGGGAGAGGTAGACATAGGCAGGCCCATGGGGTTCAATGGGCACCTAGCCTAACTTACTTGGTCAGTTCCAGGCCAGTGAGAGACTCCACCTCAAAAACAAGATTGACAGATGGCACCTGAATGGCACCTAAGATTATCCTCTGGCCTCTACACACACATCACATATGTGTACATGCTCCCACACATGTGTGCTTATACACACGTGAATATGCACAAACACACATAGTATTTACACCCAAGGAATCTCATTATGTGAGACCAGTTTGCCTCAAGCTCATAGAGATTCACCTCTCCCTGCATCCCAAGTAAAAGTATTAAAGTCATTCACCACTCTGGGCATACTAAAATTTTTTAAGGTTTATTTTTATTTCTGTTGATGTGCATGTACTTGAGGGGTGTTTTCTATGTGTGTGTAGGAAGGCCAGAAAAGGACACCAGATCCCCCAGAGATGGAGTGACAGGTGGCTGTGAGCCGCCCAGTGTGGGTGCTGGGAACTGAACTTTTGTCCTCTGAAAGAGCAGTAAGGGTTCTTAACCACTGAGCCAGCCTTCCATACTGATTTTTCCATGATGCTTGCTTTTTTTTTTTAATCTCAGCAACTGCCAAAACCCATCTTTGCAAAGTATGTCATCAATGAAAAGAATGGCATTTATCTAACTCCGCTAGTTCCCGTGATGGCTGGCAAATGCTGAATATTACGCTTCTCTAAGAACCTTAAATTATGCAGTGGCATTCTCGTGAATTCTCTGCAATGTCTGGGCATTGATTCTACCACTTGGAGCATGGAATGTTGACAGGGATGGGTGTACAAGAGAGTTGCCTGGGCTTGCTTTGCTTGTTGGACATTCAAAGATGACTAGTGACCAAGGAAACTGCCTTTGTTACTTTCCTATTACTGTAATAAGATGCCACGACCAAGGCAATTTATAAAAGAAAATGTTTCATTGGATCAAGGTTCCAGGGGGCTAGAGTCCATGATGGCAGAGTGACAGCATGGTGGTAGGAACAGCTGAGAACTCACATCACAAGCAGGAAGCAGAGAGAACTCACTGGAAATGGCACAGTCTTTTGAAATCTCATAGATCACCTCTGGTGACATACTTTCTCCAGCAAGGCCATGCATCCTAATCCACCCTAAACAGTTCCACCAGCTGGGGACCAAGCATTACAACATATGAACCTATGGGGCTATTCTCATTTAAAGCACCATGGAAATTTAAGTGATATGTACTACTAAAACAAACCCCATTCAATAGTAGCATAGAAAAAGTATCTATTGTCCAGTATTACTAATAAGTACAGTGTTCTCTGCCCAGTTTTCTAGATAAGTAACCAGAAGGCTGTTTTCTTTCAGCTGTCACTGCTACGAAGTCTCCTGGCTTGGATCCAGCTCTCCCCAGCATTGTAAGTACTGAGCCCTGAGCATAACTGCCTTGTGTTGTTCCAGCGACCACAGACTCCACAGCCATGAATAATTCTCATTGTCCTCTGTGTTAGCCACACTGGATCCCAGAAACGGCAATGTCCAAATGGTTTCTCCACGAGGTGGATTTTATTTCCCTAGGGAGAAAACATCTAAATGCATTCACCGTCAAGAGCGTGGTGTTAGATACATCGTAGATTTTACCACCAGCAGGGCAGCCGAAGAAATGTTCATATGGAATTTAAATCCTTTATACAAATTCTGACACCCACGAAAATCCAAAAACTGGATCTTTTGGGGGAATTGGCACAAGTCCACTGACCATGTGACCTTGACCCATTGTAGCTCACCTGGAAACAAATTCCAACCTGAACCTCCATGGGACCATGTAAAGTTCTTTTGAGATCCTACTTATTGTAAAGATTTGCATGCTTGCTGCAGAATACAAATAAGACCCAGTCAGGAGCCTTACCCTGGACCTTTCTAGGGCTGTTCCACATTTACAATATATCTGAATTCCACAGCACAACTGGCCACAGGAGTTTCAGACAAGAGGAGTTAGTCTTAGATGCATGGCTAATCTATAATATTATGAAGGAGGGAAAAGCCTAGAGTCGTGTGTGGCAAAGCAGAGAATATGTTCAAAATTACATATTTGGATTGGAGCCCAGCCAGGACGTGTGATTTCTCCTCCCAACGCTGGCTATCACTTGTGAGGAGCCAGATGTCTGCTGGCCCCTGTTTCAATGTTGGCTTCTTTGCACTCTGGTGGTGTGGACAGGATACACCCCCAAAATACCATCCTACCACAGTCCAAAAGTGGGATGTCTGAAGTTGAGTGTACCACCTGTTGCAACACAGCTAATCCCCCTGCTGTGTTGCTGATAGCTTGGAATGTCTGAAAAGGTTAATTATTGGGGATCCCGAAAATTAGTCTAGGAAACTTCTAACTGAAGATGGGTTTTCATGTAAATGAGTTTCCTTTTAGCAAGTAGGAACTCTGTCTACCTTATTCGTTTGTTCTTTCAAATAATTGCC
The DNA here is from genome assembly GCF_949786415.1 of Peromyscus eremicus. Taxonomy (NCBI): domain Eukaryota; kingdom Metazoa; phylum Chordata; class Mammalia; order Rodentia; family Cricetidae; genus Peromyscus; species Peromyscus eremicus. Next base: position 46,704,301 of record NC_081425.1, on the reverse strand, counting down.
ATGAAAGCCTCTAGATGTTTGAAGGAATCCCTGTTGTGTGATTTTTCCCCCTGGGGAGGCATGAGCAAATGTTCACTCGTTCCACATAGGGCATTGATGTCAAACCAAACAACCACTCCACCCAAGTCCAGCACAGTGAAGCAATGACTTTATTGGGATTACTCACAGAAGCATAGAGGGGGACTTCCTTGCAGAAGCGTGGGTGACAGAAAGCCAGCTCTATCACCAGGAAGACCACCAATGTGGATGATGACTCACAAAAGCTTCTTCTGCAGAGTCTTCTTCAGAGACCTTATTCAGCCTTAGGAAGGCTCTTCCTGAGTCTTGTAACTCTCTGAGCATCCTGAGACTTGTAAGTTTAGTGACCTTCCTGAGTCTTATGAGCTTCCTTCTCCCCCAATGTTTCAATACAGAGGACATAGCAACACTACTGTCCCTAAGAGCTTGAACTGTTACATATCTTACTCATCTACTCCTAAACTGAATGTTTTATCTAGACTTTGGGATTAGACACAGCTAGAACAGAACCCCAAATGTGGTCCTTAGCAGCCATGATCTAAGTAGGTCAACCCAACTTCTGGGTTGTTGTTGGTTGTTGTTTTTTTCTTCCTCTTTATTGGATGGATGTAAATTTTTAAGTGAAAAAGAACATCAAAGCTGCTACCTTGTTCTGTTGTAGGTACACAGTTCATGTTCAGTAAAAGACAGAAAACCACCATTCCTGCCTCCTCTGTTCTCACCCTCTTACTTTCTCAAGGTGGGTGGCTGTTTAGCTTAGGGCATGTGAAGTCAGTCATGGGAGAACTAAAGCCAGTGTCCAGGGGAAAACCCTTGTAAGAATCCCTAAGAAGTGCCCTTCTCCCAAGAATATATCCTTCTAGCCCCATGATGACTGGTAACACAGTACTCAGCCATAGTAGACCTGGGTCCACTCCCAGGTGGCCACTTGTTACCTGTCTAACCTGGATGGAGTAATTTGATTTCTCTGATCCTTAGATGCTTGAGGGGAGGTGATGGTGACTATAAGCAGCCATGGTACATAAAGACAGTTAGAGCATGTGGAAGCGTTTAGCCGATCAACCTATATATAACACACAGTCACACTGTGGCAGGGAATAGAACTGAACCCAAACCCAGAAGCAAGAAAAGTATCTCTTTTTCATAAAAAGAGAATACAAGGCAAATTTGAGCCAGTCAATTTGATACTGATGATGGACACAATTCTAGAACATTCTAATATATATATTTTTCCCCTGGGAGATAACAGGGCTCTGGAGAATAAGAAATGTCCTGAACCTCTCTCTAATCGCCCCTTGGAGAAGGGAAGCCTTGAGGGCATGGGAGTCTCAGTGGAGGAGGGGCATCAGAGAGCCCAGGAAAAGAGATTCAAAGAGCTGGGGTGGGGAGGTCCCAGAGATTCAGTGGTGCTACCGAGAAGCAGGAACAGGAGCCTGAAAAGCTTCATGGAGCCAGACAATCCTAAGAACTGTGTCCAAGTCCTGATTTTCCCAGGAAAAGAAAACCTGACACACTTCCGTTTATTTTGATCCTCGGGAAGAGAACAAGTATTATCCTCAAACTGCTTTTATTTTTCGGTATTTGTAAATAAAGATTGCAAACACCCATGGTTTCCTTCAAAACTGAACCCCACTTCCTCATCTATGAAGTGGTTATCATCAGGACCCTCAGAGGGTTACAGGCCTCATACCATGGCTGCCATGGACGTGGCAGACCTCATCCCCCAAGCCTCGCTGAGGACAACAATCAGCAAGGTGGAGGCCTGTAGCCCCTGTCCTTTGGGCTCTATGACATTTCTGTCAATGGTTTTAATGAAGACACAGGAAGTGAGGCTGGGAGAGAGAGAAAATGGATGGTGGGGGCTGGAAAGCTAGCTTTCAGTCTTAAAGGTTAAGACTCACGACTGAAATATCACGAAGATGGATGGATGGTGGTGCAATAAGACTTTGGACCAGTGAGGGGGGAGGTGGAGGGGAAGAAATAGCTCAGTCAGATGAGAAAGAAGTAGATGATGCCAGGCGGTGGTGGCGCACGCCTTTAATCCCAGCACTCAGGAGGCAGAGGCAGGCGGATCTCTGTGAGTTCGAGGGCAGCCTGGGCTACAGAGTGAGTTCTAGGACAGGCTCCAAAGCTACACAGAGAAACCTTGTCTCGAAAAACCAAAAAGAAGAAGAAGAAAAGAAGAAGAAGAAGAAGAAGAAGAAGAAGAAGAAGAAGAAGAAGAAGAAGAAGAAGAAGAAGAAGCAGCTGAGAACACTGAATTGAAGACCCTGGTCTCAAACCTCCTCTATGTGGGAGTACAACATGTCACCCATCTTGCTACACAGTCACCTCCACCCCAGGCTCTGGTTCTGTTCCTGACCACTGTGTTAGGAGGCCCTCGGCACAGTATCACGCAACCAGAGGACAGGCAGAATGGTGGGAAGACCCTGGTGCCCACACCACCTGCCAGATGGAAGAACTTCAAAAATTGGAATCTCTGTGCACACATTCTACACATCCGAGAATTAGCATCACTTGGCCCATGTTGGACAGGGGTCTGAGCACTTGGGTCCTTGCCCTCAGGGACTCCACTTCTGGACACAAAATAGACAATCACAACTGAGTACAGTCCCTAGTGTATTAGAAACTCTGGGGAAAAAAGAAAGTGGAGTGGGTTGCAGGGATCAGAACTGCGCAGCAGGACAGGGAACGGCGGGTCGGGTAGCTTTAATAAGAAGGTGCTGTGAGGAGGTGAGGGTATGCCAGTTACAGATCTAGGGTACCAGCCCACAGGACAAGGAGAGTCCAGGCACAGTACTGTGGTGACAAGGAATTGCCTCTTGGTGCCAAGACACCCAGGGCAAGAGACCAAAGGAAAGCTTCACACTGCTTCCCCAGAATCCTCAGATCTGACAGTCAGAAAGGTAGACCAGAGGAGGTGTGGGAGGAGGACCCTGGTGGCAGCCAGGTCAGCACACCATGCCTTGTCCATCTTACTGTCCTTTCAGCCCAAGGCCACATGCATTGTATAAAAGAAACCTGTTCACCCTTCGGAACCAGCCTGCTTTCTTTACCCCTTCCCCTTGCTCCCAGGACTCGGTTGCCACACACCTTCAAACATCTTCATCTTCACTTGGTGTCCGAAGCCTAAGGCATTCCAGCAAGTCATGGAGCTGCAGCCCCAGTGAGAAATACAAGGAAGAGCTCAAGCACTGCGCATCCCTCTGTTTATGGAAAGATTCCTATAGGCCCTTAACCCACAAAAACCACAGCCAGACACAGAGGCCTCTCAGATCATTCCACTGGAAAACAGGCTTTTCTTCCTCTCTGTCTAGTATTGAACCGGTCATCTGCCGAGGGAGTATTCTCTTCTGTTTGCTTGCTTGTCATAGCTACTTAGGACTTCTTCATTTATTGCAACTAAGAATGTTCACTTTGGGATAAAAAATGAGATCTAAAAATAAACCTCACTGAGGGGAAATCCATCATTCTTTCATTTACTATGCAATGTGTAAGGCCTTGTGCCAGAGCATCGACCTTGACAAAGTGTCACACACTTCACCAAGTACAGGCACACAACTAGGAAGTAAGTTAAGCAAAGCACCTAGCATGTGACTAATACCCTCTTTGCTCATTCATTCATTCATTCATTCATTCGATTGATTTTGCTGAGCTCCTATTACATGTACAAAATTGACGGTCGTAAGCATATGTGAAGGTGTTTTATTGCAACAGCCTCTGAGACAAAACATTAAATCTTGGAAGGAAGCTCTTTGTAGGATGTTCTAAGTAGAGGTGAACATTCTACCCTGTAGGAATGCTACTTAAACTTCAGGAAATAAACAACTCAATAGCTTTAGGAAGTCCCTGAAACTAACCAATTCACCAGGTGACTTCCATTCCCCAAGCACGCATTAGTGATAAGGACCATCACTGAGAGACATTCTCAGACCAGCTGGATTGCCTGGAAGACGCAGAGAGCTTCTGAGCTGTCTAGAAAAGGTGATCTCCGACCTATGGAGCTGTCTGGGAGTCATGCAGAGAGATCCAGCTTTTGGTAGGCTTTGGCGATGCAGCTGTCTTTGAGGCATTTCTGCGCCTGTAAGAAACCCCTCACCCATAGTCCTATAAGTAACCTCAATAAAACTCGACGGTTCACCAAGCTAGATTTTGGTGGCATTCACCCTTCGATCTGTCGTTGGTTCACTATTTGGGGTGAGAGATATTTGATTTCATTTCCCCGAAGAGTAGTGTCACACAGCCTGGGGTGTGTGCTCATATGCACGGATGCAGAAGCCTGAGTAGGATGTTGGGTGTTAGGTCCACTTCTCTACAGGGACCAGAACCCTAAAGTCAGTCCGAGAGCAGACCGTTAGGGATCTGTTGTTTTCTCAGTGTGGGTAGAGTCGAGAAAAAGGGGCTACTGCTGGCACATGGCAGGACTCAGGTGATGCTCACCCTTCCTGCTTACTGAATAAGCACAGGAGGCCATGAAGACAGACTGGACGAGCAGTCTCTTCATAGAACTTGCCTCCGTTCAGCATCTCTTTCACGTGGGAAGGGTGGACTCCTGCATCCAAGAGAAACCAGAACTCTCAGCTCCTTATCAGTTCTGAAACTGTAAATATCTGCCCCAGTTTTTAGAAGACCATTATTTAAACTGAATGGAAATTGCTAGCTGGATTGGATGAAAGTCGACATCTTGGGAAGCTGGTCTAGCAGTCAATAAACTGCAACCACCCATTATAAAATCACTGGTCCTTTTGTAGCTATAGAAATTAACCTGCAGTCTATCGGGCAAGTCAGAGTCACAAGCTGCCTCACACACCAAGCATCAGGCTGCCGTTATGATTTAGCTGTGCCATTGGCTTTTAGTGCACATTTCTAAGATAATTAAAGTGGGGTGTTGAGAATCATTTTCTTCCTGGTCTTTGAACTGAGAATGCAGCTGGCTAGACCCCTCCCTGCCTCCTTTTTTTCAAGGCTTGGGGGTTGGGCAAGAATGGGAAGAAAAGACTTGTAACCCTGAATGACAGCATGCTGTTGATAAATGCAATCTGGTCTGTCCAGGAGCCCAGCTGATTTTGATTCCTTCAGCAGCTAAGAAGAAATCTCAAAGATGAGCATGTGATGAGCCTATGTGTGTGTACCCTTCACCCATCAGGCTGGACAGCCCTGCTGTCAAAAAGCAAACCCCTAAACAAAGCAGGCACTAAAACAGTAAAAATAGATTTTATGTAGAAAAATTGTAGTATGATTAAGGGAGCTCAGTGTAGGCCTGGGCTCAGTTCCGAGTACAACAAAGGGCAAGGGAGATCCACTGCCATGGACCAGGGAAGGACCGGTGAGTGTAATATCAGGGAGGACCAGGGAGTGTAACATCAGAGAGGACCAGGGAGTGTAACATCAGGGAGGACCAAGGAGTGTAACATCAGAGAGGACCAGGGAGTGTAACATCAGGGAGGACCAGGGAGTGTAACATCAGGGAGGACCAGGGAGTGTAACATCAGGGAGGACCAGGGAGTGTAACATCAGAGAGGACCAGGGAGTGTAACATCAGGGAGGACCAGGGAGTGTAACATCAGGGAGGACCAGGGAGTGTAACATCAGGGAACGTCAGTTCTGGGGTTACAAGTGCACACTACCACACTCATCTTCCTGGTGTGCTCTGGGGGTTGAATTCAGGTCCTTCAGTCCTTAATAGAATGAACTATCTCCTGGTAATTCTACCTTTGGAGACCACCTATTACGTAGCTATTTCCTTGAACTTAAAACCTTCCCTCTTGAAGAGAAAGTTTCGAAGACTCAAGAAGCTAAGGAAAGTTAAGGGGCTCACCAGGGCCCTCCTCGCGGTTCCATGAGCAGTTATGCACTGCTCAGGAAAAGGAGACTGCAGCAACTGAGCTCAGTCTGTGAACATGCCCAGAGCTCCGATGCGGCTTTTTCATCATCGCCCGGCCTGGAATGGGTGAGTCACTCACTCTCCTGTGATCGACCCCTGGCCCGTGATGCTGTAATAATCCCAGTAAACACATTGGCTTCACCAAGCTAGACTGGAGTAGGACAGTTTCTCTGTTCCTGTCATCCGTGCCCATCTGGGCTCAATGCATGTTCTTGTCTCCCTGGGAAAAGTCACACAGCACACCCTACCGCAAAATTCTCTCTCTCTCTCTCTCTCTCTCTCTCTCTCTCTCTCTCTCTCTCTCTCTCTCTCTCTTCTCTCTCTCTCTCTCTCTCTCTCTCTCTCTCTCTCTCTCTCTTTCTCTCTCTCTCTCTCTCTCTCTCTCTCTCTCTCTCTCTCTCTCTCTCTCTCTCTCTCTCCTCTTCCTATTTGGAAGGTGTTTGTTTGTACTTTTATATTTTACTTTGCATGTTTTTAATTTTTTCTGAGACAGGGTTTCTCTGGGTAGCCCTGGCTGTCCTGGAACTGGCTCTGTAGACCAGGCTGGCCTCAAACACAAGAGATCTGCCTGCCTCTGCCTCTAGTGCTAGGATTAAAGGTGTGTGCCACCATGCCTGGCTTAATTTTTGAGATTATAATATAATTGCATCATTTCCTCCTTCCCTTTCATCCCTCCAAACTCCCCCATACACTTCTCTTCGGTCTCTTCTAAATTCATTCTTCTCTCATTGTTATCTCATCACACACACATATGTATATGTATAGACACATATTCCTAAATGCGTAAACATAGCCTGCTTAGTCTGTTTAATGTTCTTTGTATGTATGCTTTCAGGGCTAACCATTTGGAATTGGATAACAAACTAGCTCACACAAAAATTCTTTTGTTGTTGTTTTTTGGTTTTGTTTATATGTATATGTATATATATATATATATATATATATATAATTTATTTATTTTACATCCCAATCTCAGTTTCCCCTCTCATTCCCTCCCCCCATTGTTTTATTTTTTAGAGACAGGTTCTCTCTACATAGCCCTGGCTGTCCTAGAACCCACTCTGTAGACCAGGCTGGCCTAGAACTCACAGAGACCCACCTGCCTCTGCCTCCCGAGTGCTGGGATTAAAGGCGTGCGCCACCATGCTCAGCCACAGAATTCTTAATGATGAGTTTCAAAGGCTCCATTTACTTTCACAGCTGCTCTCACCTCCCTGTTGTACCAGTTGCCCCGCCTCCCCCAACCCTACCACCCTGGTTCTTCCTACCCTCACCCCTGCTGCTGCTGCTAAGCCACCTGTGGGACCTTCTGTCTTAGTTTCTTTTCCTGTTGCTATGAGGAAATACCCTAACAAAAAGAATTTTGATTGATGGAAACTGTGAGCCAAAAATCTATCCTTCCTTTCATAAGTTGCTCTCATTAGGATATTTTCCATCATGGCAGGGGAAGTCATGACTGCAGGAGCTTGAAGCTGAGGGTCACATTGCATCCATAGCCAGGAAGCAGAGGGAAAGAAAGGCTTAGTCTTTCTCCATTTCGTGCAGTTGGAACTGAATGCAGGCCTGGGGAATGGAGCCACCTACTTTCAGGGTGCACCTTCCCACCTCAACTCATCTAATCTAGATAATCCCTCCCAGGAAAGCCTGGAGGTTTGTCTGCTAGGTGATGCTGCATCCCATCAAACTGACAGTCACTACTAACCATCACACCTCTTTATTAACTCCTAAATTCAGTTCTCCTCCAGAATGGCATGAAGCTGCCTATCAGAGAGCAGTTGCCTGGAAACAGACTGCAAGATGCAAACTGAAGAAATGCAAAATGTTTCTTGGGCTCAACCTCCAAGAAAGAAGGAGGCCTAGATGGTCCTTGTAGGGAAAACTCGGGAACTTGGACCAGACTACTGGAGAACTAAAGGGTAAATGTCCTCTCTGGGTATCCCACCTGGAGTTGGCTGGGCTTCCTTAGTCACAAGCTAGCTGTCCCTAGAGGAGCCCAGCTACAGGAGAAGACACCATGGCAGACACTGAAGGCCCTGGAAAACAGGAGCTGACTGCACAGCCAGGAACAGCTCATCTTCGAGCAGGGGCCTGGATGGCACACCTCTGTTTATGGTGGCAGTTAGTATTTCTCAACCGAATAAATACAAAAGTTCTCCAGTGGTCACGTCACCAATCCCTGGCCATGCCTTCACTTTCCAGCCTGTTTACTTCCTGTTGTGCTGGGTATATTTCCTTCCACCAGCTACTGAGGGCGAAGCCTCTGGTCCTTCTACTTGAGACAGAGGCAGGTCTTCATACCACCATGCACTTATCTGTACACATAAAGGGCCTCGAGAGACTACTGAAGCAATTGAGTGGACAAGTGGATTTCCATGGTGTCCGGTGGGCTTGTACTTACTAATGGGGTTTTATTCCTTTCTTGGCTTCCAGGATGGTAAAGTAACATTGTAACATTATCTGCTACTGAAAGGACTCGTCTGCTCAGGCTTCCTCATCATGTCTGACAAGACTTCATCATCAGGATCTTCAGGTTCTGGCTCTCCTGTGGCTTCTAAATCCTCCACACAGACGGCATCCTCGGCTCCCTCGGCTCCCTCGGCTCCCTCGTCTTCCTTAGAGGAACAGGATAGTGAAGAGCAGGAAGATGAGAGTACACTGGAGGAATCTCTGTCTAGTCTGGAGGATGAGTCTGAGTGGTATATGGATGACGAAGAGTCTCTAGGGCCTGAGGAGCTTATGGAGGAGGAAGAACCTTGGGAGGAGGAAAAACCTCTCAAGGAGGAGTACTTGGAGGAGGAGTACCTGGAGGAGGAGGAGGAGTACCTGCAGGAGGAGTACCTGGAGGAGGATGATTATCTGGATGAGAAAACATTTTTTCAGAGGGAAACGTATCTGTTTAAAGGAGCATTTGTGAAGGAGAAAACTTATTTGAAAGAAAAGAAATTTCAGAAACATCTGGCAAAGGGTGAGTATCTGCAGGGAAATGTCTAGAGAAGCACCTGGAGATAGGTGAGTATCTGCAGGGAAGGGTGTCTGAGAAGCATCTGGAAGAGGGAGAGTATCTGCAGGGAAAAGTGTCTAGAAAAGCATCTGGAAGGGGGAGAGTATCTGCTGGGGAGAGTGTCTAGAGAAGCATCTGGAAGGGGGAGAGTATCTGCAGAGGAAAGTGTCTAGAGAAGCATCTGGAAGGGGGAGAGTATCTGCAGGGGAGGGTGTCTAGAGAAGCATCTGGAAGGGGGAGAGTATCTACACGGGAGGGTGTCTAGAGAAGCATCTGGAAGGCGGGGAGTAGTTTTATGACATAGAGCATCTGGCCCTGAGTGAGATAGGAAGAGGATTGCTCTAGTTCTCTAGGTACTCAGGCAGAAAAGCAAAGGTGAGAGACTGGGAAAAAACCACCGGGCACACGCTGCTCTGTCCATGGTGCTGACAGAGAGGATGCTCACAAAGTCTGCAACTGAGCACCCTGCCTACAGAGCACCCAGGAGACTTCAAAGGTGTGAAGTGCCTGCTGCCTATTTGGTTTGCTTGTCCATCCGTTCTTTTGCTCATTTGTTTGTTGAGACAGGGTTTCATCTATCCCCAAATGGTCTCAAATTCACCCTGTAGCCCAAGATGACCTTGAACATCTATCTGATCCTCCTGCCTCTACCTCCCGAGTGCTGGGGTTTCAGCCTGCACCCCCCACTCTCAGTTTATGTACACGTTCTGAAAGCACTCTGCCAGTTGAGCGACATCCCATTTAATCTGTTCGCTATAATAACAACAACATTGTCCTTTTTTAATGAGGAATGAAGTTTTATCACGGGTGCTTTAGAAACCATATAAAATATAGGAAAAAAGAAAAAAGTTTGTAAGGATGACACTCAAGGCTGTCCTTCAGACTCCACCCACATGTGAACATGTGTACACACAATAAAACAAAAAAAGAAGAAGAAAGCAAAAATTACCACCAAAGATGATGGCTTTGGTTCTACCCTCCTTAGACTTACATGCACATATATGTGCACATATAATATACAGACTAATTGTATTACATAATTTACTAATAAAATTTTAGTTCTGTATGAGTTACCAGATTGACAAATTTTACCTTTTGGAAAAGGATCATGCTCTCTGTAGTGCTTGCTTGTAAGGTATACTGATTTAGGTATTTGTACCTTGAGACTATAAATATTGTGTTCCATGAACATAATTTTATATTTTTTAAATTGAATGTATTAATTTTTCTTTTTAATATTTGAACTGACATAGCAACTGTACACATTAACGAGCGTGGCATCACAGCGCTGAGTCGGTGTGCAATGGTCAGATGTGGCAGCTGAGAAATCTGCCCTTTGTACACATGTCTCTTCCTTAGGATGGGAACATTCAAAATCCTCTCTGTTCACTATTTTGAAATATTCAGCTAGTTGTTGTCAGCTGTAGTTATCCTGCTTTTCTTGTCCACTTGTCCACTTGTGCCCTTTACCCATCCTCTCCCCATCTCCCCACTCACCCATCCACACTCATCCCAGGCTAAACCACAATATTGCTCTTCAATCCATATTATTGATCATTCATTGTCTCCAATTTTAGTGTTACCTTTTTTTGTCTCGTTTTGTTTTGTTGACAGGGCCTGCTTATGTAACCCTAGTGAGCATGATACTCACTATGTAACTGAGGCTGGCCTCAACTTGAGGGCATCCTGCGGCCTCAGCCTTCTGAGCACTGGGGTTACAGGCCTACCACCCCTCACTTATTGTTACTTTTATAAACAGCCCTTTGAGAGTGAGAAGTAGATCATTTGGTAGAGTGCTTGCGTAGTACCCATGAGTCTTTGGGTTGATCCCCTACACCACAGAAACTGGATGTGGTAGCACATGCCTGTACTCACAGCCCTCGAGAAGCAGGACAGGATAATCAGAAATCCAAGGTCATCTTCAGCTGCATAATGAGTATTTCCTAGAACACAGACCTACAATCTGACACTAGGCCAGTCTGCTCCCCAGGGTACCTGCTCAACCCCCTAGAAGGACTATTCTTACAATGCTACTGGGTGACGGTTCTCATCCAAGGGCTGGCATTTCTCTACAGCACTGTTCCTGGGATGGGCAGCATCACCTTTTATTCTGGCTGTGGCAGCCACTATGCTATTTGCTAGCCCTGGCTAATGTGTCCCGACACAGAGATCCAGGTGGCATCTCCCCAAGATGTCGTAACTGCACGATAATATCTAGTCAGGTACAGAAATTTAAAACCACAGGTCATCTGCATCATCTTGATGTGGACCTAAATTAAGAACTAAATAGTTTCTCTGGGTTCAGTTTGGTTACCCTCCGCTTTTATCTTACAGCCTTTTGCATCTCATCAGACATAACATCATTGAGTCCAACTACCCTCGTAGACGTTGAGCCGCTGCATTGCAGAAATAACTGTGCTGTGGCTGGGAAATCCTTCTCTGTGAGCCTCTACCATCAAGCTTCCTCTTGGGATCTAATATCCCTGCTGTCCAAATACCAAGTGTAATGTTAATACTGAAAAATAGCAACTTGTGCTTTTCTTCTGCACAGTATGGATCAAGCATTCTTAACGTGTCCCCTCTGTGTGCTGGATCTTTGTAAATATATTACCCACTAGAGCAGGACAAATACAACGCTGTCGCGTGAATGGAACTGTGTATAAAGCACAGGCTTTGGAAATAAATGACCTGCTGGCAAAAATTGGAAAAGCACTGAAAACCCGGCAGGGGAGTGTGAGGACGACTTTAAAGGCACAGGGAAGAGCTCCTTGGGCTGTGCCAACCCTGTACCACACTAGATTATGCAAAACAGGTTATGAGGGAGTTGAAAATAGAATTCTTAGTTTTTTTAAAAGAATTTATATCAAGGTTTTTAATGTAGAATATTCTTCAAATGTCTTTAAGATACAACTATTGTGGGACATGGTATTGAACAAGAACGCCATCTTGACCCATCGCAGACATGCAGCAAACTGAATCAACCAATCACATTTATTTTATAAAGACACACACATACACACATGTGCACACACACAAACACATACACACATGCACATATACTTATTTTTAATAAGTTAATTGGCATTTATAAAAAGAACCTTAGAAAAAACATATGAACTACCATCTCTAGGATGAACTACCATTCTAATAGGTTACTAGGAGTTAGAGGTGGGTCACTAACTTCAAGAGGATTGAGGGGCCCTGTCTGGGAACAGCAGGAAAGGGTGTTGTTATCAGCTAGTAATGTCTGCCACAGAATCAGGCAGTGAAGTGTGACTGCCATTTCTTTATTTGTGGCAGACAGGAGTCTGCCATAAAGAATGTTTTTCTTTCTTAGTGGCCTGACTTCTTAGGTCTAAATGCCAGCTCTGTCCCACTTATGAGTTACCTGAACTTGGACAAGTCCCTTAATCTCTTGTCTTGGTATCTTCTCTTGAGGAATAGTAATAGACTACCTTACAGGATGCATCAGACACACAGTATTTTGAGACAATGTGAAAGTTGTTCATAATCTTATTATATATTATTCCCCTGCCACTGACTTGTGAGGGGTCATATTTTCCTGCTTTGTGGAATGGACATAACCAAAAGCCAAGAGACCGTGGGGCAGTGAAGAAGGGCATGTGAGACGAGTGAATGTCAGCACTGTCCCTGGAGTTGGTGACAACTGTACTTGAAGCTCTTGATGTCATGTCAATAAAGACAATCAGATTGTTAAGTGACCCCAATGATTAAAATTCTGGTGCATGCCTTGAATCCCAGCACTCCGGAGAAAGAGGCAGGTGGATGGATCTCTGTGAGTTTGAGTCTGGTCTACATAGTGAGTTGCAGAAAAGCCAGGGCTATGTAGAGAGACCCTGGATCCAAAAAGAAAAAGAAAAAAAAAACTTTCTAATCTTAAACATCCGTGCCCCCTGCTCCACGTGACACCTTTGCTGTATCCTTTCATCCTGTGGCAGAGGGGCACTGTGAGCACCTAAGATTGGTAGAGGAAACCTGGATTCTTGTCTGCCTGAGTTCTCTCCAGTTTAAAACCTCCTAATGTTAAAGGGGACCATTAAGAGAGAGAACACTGAGGTGAGACCCTATCATCCTCACCATCAGGGACTTAACAAGATATGTTTAATGTAAAGAAAAATGCTCCCTAGGGATTGATAATGCCTTTCTGTTCTTCCCCCCGCCCAATAGAACTCAAGGCAGTTGGCAAAGCAGCAGGCAAGTCCAAACTTAAAGCAAGGTAATAATCTTTTGGGATAAGCCAGGTGAAACTCACCTTTTCAAAGATGGGGAGGGGTGGGAAAGGTCTTTGGGAGCAGGTCCCTGAGGAAGGACATTGAGTAAGGAGCTCCTGGAAGTCTCCCAAGTACCTACTTGTGCTGTGCTGCCACTCACAGGGAAGGGTTCCAAGGTCAAGTGTCTGGGTGCTCAGGATGTCCAGCAATGAAAGGACAGGGCCTTCTGAGTTTGGTCAAAGTCTAGATGGGGGACAGGTACTAACCAGGGACAGGCAGTAACTAGAGGCCGTCAGCCAAAGGCTGGTAGGCAATGCTCTCCCGGGATGGAAGAGTGGATGGCCAAGGAGAAGTTGCAAGCCACACAGGGGAAGAATCCGCTTGAGCATATTCCCTAGGCTTACAGTGAATAGTGACTAAAATACTGCACCAGGGACCAGCATGCCCGAGATGATGAAAATAAACATGTCCATGGAATAAGCACATACTCCTATATACCCAGCTCTAAAGAAACCAGTAGAGACGTACCCAAGTGTCCTGGCATGCTGCCCTTGTCTTTTGTCGTGTACCCTATGATCGCCCCACAAGTGTGCTTGCAGAGGCCGGGATGGGTCATCACCTTTCTCCACTGATGAGATGAATGGACATGAGATCTAGAAAACTCACAAGGCCATTTTTGGGGGTGGTAAGAAGTTAGGGTGAAATCCCTGCTTTACCACAAGTTATAGCTCAGAGCAGCGGGCTGATCCAGGCAAGACAGCCCCCCAGTTCTGCTCTGCACTGACCCCTCTGGTCTATATTCCACACCTCTAGGGGCCAGGCAGGGTGGATCTGATGGGACACACCACACACACACCACACACACACACACACACACACACACACACACACACACACACACACACAAGGGAATAGCTTGTCAAAGACACCTTCTCTTCAGTTACTCCTTCACTTGTTTAGGGGATTGTCTGCAAAGGGGACAGACAGACACCCTGTCAAGTCAGTCTCACAGCTCCAGGCAGCCAGCTAGGCACTGCAAAGCAGCTGCTTTTTCTCCTGGCAGCCAAGTCTTCACCTGGGAGGAAGTGTTTCCCCCTGCCAGGTGTAGAGAGAGGAGAGGAATATCAGCCCAAGGGAGGTACTCCACACTGAGGATAGGCTTGTCAAGTACAAAGGGTCTTCTTCACTCTGCTCCTCGTGGGTCACTAGGTAGACACTTAGCAGGCCTAGAACATGAGTCATGACCCCAGGTCATCTAAATTCCAAAAGTACAACCCCATCCCATCTTTACCCGTATTTCATTGAGAACATTTTCAATTCCCTGGGGTCCCACAGAAAACTCTGAGGGCCAGAGAGTCCTGGAGGGATGCTTAGGTGTCCATATGTCATTTGGCCTGAGTCCCTCAGAGAAGGACCCTACAGTTTCTTACCAGACACAGTCACCACCCCAATATCTTTTGGATCTGTCACTTTGGGCCTGTCTCTGTCAGCCAATGGATATTAAATAATTTCATGGTGGACACTCCCTTTCATTCCTTTGAATTTCAATCTGGACCCAGTGAAAATCCAGATATTCCTGAGAAAGGACATAGTACGTTGGAATTGTCCTTCTTGGTCTTCAGCTGCAGGGAACCCACACCTTCACCCCAACACCCTACCATCTACATCTACAACCCTGCAGATGGGAGTGAGCCACCTACAGGGGCACGCCTCCATGCTTGATTTTAAACTTCTTGCCCTGGCATTCTATCCTTGTCTTTTGTCATGGTATGACATGTACTTCTGTGGTTTTCCCATTCCTGAAACAACTGTGAGGCAGGAGGAGCCTCTAGAGATAATAAGCAGGATTCTGAGCCAGGACTGTTAGGGAGTGTTCTAGAATATTCTGCTGTCAATGAAGGCATCCATAGATCCTTTCAGGTTTTAGTGAAACAGCACCTGGCTCCATGGAGGGGCACACAGGTCTATTCTCTGTGATCCATAAGCTAGTGCCTCCTAGTCTTCTGGCCTCTGCCACCTGGGACTGGTGGCAGTCTACAGGAGAGGAAGAGTAGCCACTGTCCTCCCAACCCCACAGTGCCATACATCTGAGATCCTAGCCTGACTTCTGTATGGAAATTAACCAATCCTTTTGCTCCCCTTTGACAGGACCAAAGTTTCCAGTACTGTTCAAGGAATCAATCTCATGGCTTCCTCTCCTTCGAGCTCTGAATATGACCTGAAGCTCACAACATCTTCTTACTACAGTTTGACAGGAGTCTCTATAACCCTAAGAGACCAGAGCAGTCAGACAGAATGGCCCTACAAGAGCAATTTGGGTAAGGGAGGCTACATCCTACCAGGACACCATGGCCGGGTTCTTATGCCTGAGATGGGAGGAATGACCCTGAGGCGCGCGCGCGCGTGTGTGTGTGTGTGTGTGTGTGTGTGTGTGTGTGTGTGTGTGTGTCTGAGGTTTGAGTGCTGTCTCCCATACTTATAACATGGCACAATTCTGGGTGATAAGATGCCAAGTCAGACATATTAGGTAAGAAGTTAACTCCCCTGGCAGCCCTGTCACCCACCATCACACATCCCAGACCCTCTTGGAAGTATCTGCAAAGAGCTGATACAGGTATTGCCTTGCTGTCTCCTCTCCCCTGTCCTTTGCCATATGAGCACAAGCAGCATTTCCCTCTTGGACAAAGGCATTGCCTTCACACATTGTGCACTGGTTCTTTGAGGCAATAGACCATGTCCAGATAATTATATGGAGACTAGTCAGCAGAATTCAGGCCACCTCAGACTGTGTCTTGGCATGCAGTTGAAGCTAACTCCATCTTAAATCCAGGCCAAACCATCATACAATAAAATACACAGAAGAGATTTCAGGGAGATGGCATCAATGGTCTCAATTCTCTACCCAGTTAAGATCAAAGGCCCTTCCCCTTGGGTCCTAGGGGTGGAAAGCTGAACAGCATTTCCTACCATTGTTAATCATTAAAGTCCAACCTTGGTAGGATCGACCCATGGCTGATTCACAGTGTTACTTCCCATCTGTAATCATGACAGCAGTAAATTGGATTCCCCATAACCTCACCTCCCTGCCCCAACCTCTGCCTGCTAAATTTTGTGGCTCAAAGGTGGCTAAACAAAATTAGAAGCCACTCCAGAAACAGTGGAGACATAGAGGACAGGCCCACACAAGCCAGTGTATGATGGGCATGTTTTCCCAGGTTTAAGGGATTCATTGGGTCCACACATGGATTCTCAGGAACCAACCCCACCCCCCAGAACTGGAACTGTGCAGAGTTAGTGACATCTGTGGGAGAACACTGAGCTTTTATCTGAATATGCATAATTGAGACTCTAAAGAGACTTACTAACTGCCTAGCAAGTGTCAACACTAAGTTGAAAGAATATGGGACAGAATCGGATAAAGAAGCCTTGTAGGAAGGAGAGGCCCAGGGTCTGACCATACCTACTGCTAACGGAAGGCCAGCCTCCAGCAGCACTATGGTGTGCAAAAGAATCCATGAATGTGGTGAGGGCTAGACTTTTCTATCTGGGGGAAAAATAAGGAAACACACACTTTCTGATGTTAACTTTCTCTTTTACTTCATCTTGAAAAATCCTCTCTGAAAATCTGTCTCCACATAGTTACATTCCACACAGTTACATTCTCCATACATTCTCCACACAGCCACACATCTATACACACAATTACATCTCTTTTTTACACAGTTATACATCTCATCTACAAAACTCTCTCTTCACCAGGTGGCAGTGGTGCACACCTTTAATCCCAGCGCTCAGGAGGCAGAGCCAGGCGGATCTCTGTGAGTTCGAGGCCAGCCTGGTCTACAGAGCAAGATCTAGGACAGACACCAAAGCTACACAGAGAAACCCTGTCTCAAAAAACAAAAACAAAAAAAAACAAAAAAAAACTTTCTCTTCTATCCATACATCTTTCCTCAACTCTCTACCCTGCTACATTTCTTCACTCATAACTTGCATTACTCTTCTACATCACTCACTCATTCTCTCACTCACTCACTTGCTCGCCTTTTCACACACATCTCTGCCCTATAAACATATCTCTGTCTCCACAGCAAAAATCTGGACAAATTGACATTGAAATTCAGGACTTAAACAATAAATAGTTAGTTTGCTGAACCTTGAGTGGTAGGGAGTATGTGCAGAGAGTCAATTGCTGCAGGGGGTTTATGTCTACTAAAGTTGTTTTGTGCCTGACTTTGGTTCAACAAATACTTGGGAATTTGTCCTTGTATATTTTCTGCAGGGGCAGCTAGTCTGTTTTGAATTTGCTCTAAAGTCTAAAATCAGCTAAATGTGTAAAAGGCTGTCTTTGTCCTATTATTACTTCTATTCATCAAAATTACACAGCTTAAGCAGAAATCATCTTCCTGACTATCAACAGCTATATGTGTGCCCAGTAGATGGAATACATACATGAGCTAAACATACAAGCAGTGGGAAAACACCCATAGCTGTTTTTCAGGTAAGAAATGTAGCAGCACATGAGAAAAATTATAGACAGAAGCAACCAGTCACTTACAGTTAGTATCCCCATGGTCTTTACCAAGTGGGGCTTCCCTTCAGAGTGTTATTCATCTGGTGGGCCGACCTGTTGAATACTAGTTGTCACCTGCTGTATACACCCACAGCCTCTGGCACATACCATTGTGGACACACACCAAAAAGACCCTCTAAGACCTTTGTGCCTCCTTCATCACAATCATTTTAGTATCCGTGCTTAACAAATACCACTCCTGCATCCACATTCAGGTTGTAAGCACCATGCACTCTGATCTGTGTAGTCATATTTGCAGCTATGCATCCTCCCAAGACTGAGTCCTTAAAGCCATCAGATACTGAGTGAACATTTATGAAGAATTGGGCAATCCATAGCCAATGTCCACTGGTGAAATATTAATGACATCAGCAGCCACAGGTATGGACTATTTTGCAGCCTGCAAGTCAAGCTCAACAGATTCCTACAGTTACTTGGGGAGAGAATCACGAACAAGTCTGTGGACTGTGAACTCACATAGGGTGCCTTGGTTTTAATCAAAAGATCCTAGGCAGCATCAAGGACTGGAAAAGGTCCATACCCACTGCAGAGGAAAGTAATTACCTCTCACACTTCCTCTGCATTTTCAGTTACTGCAGGGAAAGGGACTACAACCTGTTGATAGGCCCGAACAGACTTTTGTTACACACTCATGTCTTTCATTTTGGTCCCACTCAGTATTTCAAACAGAATCACCTGCCATCCTTTCTCTGTGCTGCATATCCAGTGGACTTTGTCCCGGGTCACTGTGTACTGTCTAAGCCTACAGGATACCCTGAAACATCATGTACTATTCTTACAAAAACCTGTGTATATTTCCAATGCTGCTCTACCCCACCTCACCCCACCCTACACCCCATCCCCACCACCATGGAAAGGGGATTAGAAGCTTCTAAAGTGATAACACTTGGTGATTGCCTCCAAGCACCTTACATGTGTGTATCAGCTCTATTTAGTTCGTCTCTTGTCAGTTCATCCCAGCAAACCTTAGGAAGAGGAAGCCTCTCCCTTTTCCCGGGAGTCATTACAGCAGAGATTGAAACACAAAAGAGAACAAGCAGCTACTGAAAATTCATGGAGCATTTTCTTTCCCCTTCTGACTATGGATTATAATCTTTCCAGAGGATCTCTGATGGTAACAGGCACATGATTGTATGGTCAATGAACGGAGCAAGCAGAAGAACAGGGGGTGGGAGATTTAGCGTCTCTCAGGGCTTGGTGTCTGCCAAATACCAGGAGCATATTTATGTCCTGAAAAACCACGCTGGCTGAAGAAGGCTGTCCTCTCCAGGGGAAGTCCCTTAGGCCAGGGAAACAAGATCACATGACCAGGCTAAGCCATGGAGGCAGCTTCCAGAGGCAAGCCCATCGTGCCTCCTGCCACATCATCCTGTGAACTGATTTTCAATTACTTCCCATTCTCAGCTTCATCCGAGTGTGTGCATGGACCAAAGCCCTAATTAATACAGAGATGCCCACCAGGGGCATCACAGGCTGGCTACGAGCTAGAGAGAGAGGCTAGAGAAAGGGCTGTGGCTTCAGCTTCTCCAAAGGGGATGTGAGAAGGAGACACACAGGAACCAGAAGCACAGACGGGGAAGTGCAAAGTTGAGTCAGGAAATGGGGAGGAGAGACACACAGAAAGACACTCTGTGGGGAGAGAAAGACCCCTGACACCATGGCATACTTTACTAAAGATTCCTACTAAAGGCGTGGTGGTGCACGCCTTTAATCCCAGCACTCGGGAGGCAGAGCCAGGCGGATCTCTGTGAGTTTGAGGCCAGCCTGGTCTACAGAGCGAGATCCAGGACAGATACCAAAACTACACAGAAAAACCCTATGTCAAAAACAACAACAACAAAAAAAAAAATTCCTACACAGGACGGGCCAAATAAGGATCTGCTTTCTTTGGAGAAAGCACCTTCCACTTCTTGCAGAAACATGGCAACTGACCACGGGGCTGAGAGCTTGGTACTGAAGGCCAGCAGGGAAGGGTGGAGGTGAGACTAGGCACAGCCTGAGTGTCCTCCACACCAGGTCCAGCAAAGATGCTCACTTACTTCCAGCCCTTATCTGAACCCTTGCCTGAGATGACCTGAAGTCTGCATTCTTAACACGGTCCCTGGAAGACTTAGCAACATGAACAGTGGAGAACTGGGGGCCTTTATTCAGTTCAGAATAATATCATGGGGCCAAGGACCTTGTGTCTGAGTAACTCTTCATTATAAAATTGTTTAGAACACACAGGTCAGAAACAGTATCTTGTATGGCACAGATTTCACTCACGAAACTGCCCAGATAAATCCCTGAAACTTGTTCTCCCAGAGGATGGCAAGTCTGACATGGAAAGAATACTAAAGAGCAGGAAATGCCTCACGGTCCAGAAGGGAAGACCAGAAAGACTGTTTACAGCCCCGAGAGACTGTCTATCTAGACACATGGCAGGTCATAAACAACGGAGACCAGAAATCCTAGCACTGAGTGTTACATCTGTGCTCAGAGAAATCAAGACTTAGCACCTGGCATGTAGCTGGCAGCTATACACTCGTTAAATCCCTTGGAGAATGTGATTGAAACCCCCCCTCATGACTCAAGATAAGGTTGTGCAGGCAAAAGAGCACATCCTGCTCCAAAGAGACGGACAGAAGTATAAGCAAAGGCACTGTGTTTTAAAATGTGAATGAACAGGAGAGTGATTCTCTAAGCCACCTGGCAAGAGAGACGTGGCCAAGGTTGGAAAACTCCCCAGAGTGTGAACCAGTGTGTGTTCACACAGTGTGTCCCTTGGTGGACATGGACTTGGATTTTATTTTCAGTGCTGGAAATGAAACCCAGCAAATGAGCATGCTGATGTGCTCCACCAAAGTCACATCCCTGGTCCCTAGTCTGTGATTCCAAAGAGTCATGTGCAGAGGTTTAAAAAATATAGGGGTGTTTCTAGACATGAATGAACAAAAATAAATGGTTCTGAGCTTTAAGAATGTGGTCAGGAAAACTGAATCCCAGGAGAAACATTCCTGTCAAATAACAACAATAATGATAAAATAAAAAAGAGGGGCTTGTGTTTGCCTGCCCCAATATCCACCCCATCTATGATCTGATGCAGCACAGGGGTGTTCAGGAAGAATCCCATTGAGGGCCCAGCATCATTGATGTAGTAGGAACCAGGAGCTTTGTTCCAGACCAATGATTCTTTGAGATGAATGCCTGCATGTAAAAATGTATGGATAAAGGGGTTTACTGTGTGACTCACGGTGTCACACTGCAGCTTCCATGACAAGATTTTTTCCCTCTTCCTTTTTTTTCTCTTAAATTTTATTTTTTTTATTATGGGGTGGAGGAGATGGGTGGGATCCGGAGGGGCATGATGTGAAAGACACAAAGAATAAATAAAAAGAAAGTTAGAAAAAAAACACATCAAAAAACCAGGGGCTCTTTTATTTACACCTGCTTGTCTGTATGTGTACCATGTGCGTGCAGTACCCACACAACCCAAAAGAGGGCACTGGAACCCTGGAAGAACTACCATTTTCAGGCAGTTGTGAACAACCAGATTTGGGTGATGCAAACCAAATCCAGGTCCTCTGCAAGAGTAGCAAGTGCTGTGAACCACTGAGTCCTCTCTCCAGCCCTGGGGTGGGAGGGGGACTCTGTTAAAATGTAACTAGAGCACAAAGAAGGTTGTAATAGACCTGGCCCCACTCTTCGGTGCTGGTGAATGGCACAGAGTCAAGCTCTACATCCACTCTTTCATATCTACTTCACTGGGAAAGAAAATCATCTTTGAATTAGAAAAAGCACAACAAACTGGATAAGAAGCAGCAGAAACCAAAATGGTTTAAAAGTCAGAAGAGAATGGTAACTGCTGCCTTCCAATCTAGACACAATAACCCCCAAATATAGAGAGAATAAGAATGACTCAACCATCTTTCTGGGATCTAAGGAATTTTAAGAAATTGGGGAGATGAGCTCATGGCCATCTAGAACAGATATTGAGAGTAAAATGGCCTCAACAAACCAGTATGCAGCTAGCAGGGACAATCAGTTAGTGCTGGTTGTCATTTTTTGACAAAATGGCCATTGGCAAGTACAATAATCCTACAGAGTCAAATCCCACCAGGCCTTTGATGCCGAAAGGCTTCTCAGTGTTTGGGGACAAGACAGCAATATGAGGTGGATGCTGAGGTGAGACAAAGAAGCATTAACAGAACAGCACCCAGAGAACCGTTGACTAGCTCAGGCTCAACCTGGTCGGTCACTAGTGGAAAGTCACGGAGCTCTTCTCAGGGCAGCCTCTGCAAATATGGAAGGGATATTCCTGTTTGTGAGTGAGCTGTATTTCATAATATAATCAGAGTCTAGATTTCGACTAAAAAACCTGGTCATTCCTATCAGATCCTGCTCTGTTAAATCCCCCAAACAACAAGCTAGGGAAGTACAGATGGAGGGGAGGCTGTGTACTGTCAGACCTCTCATTCAACAATGTCCCAGTGAGTAAATGGGATGAGAAAAGTTACCATAACCAAGTGTAACTAGAGGCCCAGCCTGGGAGTGGTGTATTCACTTTGGGGGAATGCTACGTTCCACAGGGAAAGAAGTATATTGGCTGGGGCACAGAGGACAGCTGGGGTTAGGTGAACCTGGACACCGTAATCCAAAGAACTGTTGAAGTAAAGCAGGGTACTCAGTCTGGAAGATGGTGATTGCTGTCAAGTGGTTGGGGGTACACAAAGCTACAAGCTGCCTCCTTCCCGTCCACCCTGTGGAGCTGGGACAGACCTGCTCAAGGCAGAGGAAAGATGGCCCCTGCCAATCAAGGCAATTCTGTGATAGGATGCTGTGCTGGCTAACTTTATATCAACTTGACAAAGTCATTTGAGAAATGGGAACCTCAGTTGAGAAAAGGCCTCCATAAGATCAGGCTGTAGGCCAGCCTGTAGAGCATTTTCTCTATTAGTGATCAATGGGGGGGGGCAGCCCATTGTAGGTGATTCCATCCCTGCACTGGTGGTCCTGAGTTCTATAAGAAAGCTGGCTGAGCAAGCCATGAGGAGCAAGCCAGTAAGCAGCTCCCTCCCTGGCCTCTGCATCAGCTCCTGCCTCCTGGTTCCTGCCTGGTTTGAGTTCCTGTTTTGACTTCCTTCAATGATGGATTACAATGTCAAAGTGTAAGCCAAATAAAACCTTTCCTCTCCAAATTGCTTTTGCTCCTGGTGTTTTACCACAGCATCAGTGACCTTAACCAAGACAGATGTGCTTTCTGAGATTAGTATCCTTTGCTTATGAGGTGCTGGGGCTCATGCTGAAAAATGGTAGGTGCTGGCAGTACATGTGTCTGGGTCTCTCTTCCGAGCACTGAGAGCCTGATACAAACCTAACCTTCCTGTAAATGGTGGAGCAGTGTGCTTTCTTTTCCTCATGGGCCTGTTCCTCTTCTGCCTCAAGAATGAAATGCACGGTGTGAGTGTGTGTGTATGTGAGAGAAAAAGTGTGTGTGTTTGAGAGAGAGAGAGAGAGAGAGAGAGAGAGAGAGAGAGAGAGAGAGAGAGAATGTGTATATGTGTGGGTAAGGAGTGTATGTGTGTGTGTGTGTGTGTGTGTGTGTGTGTGTGTGTATAAGAGAGCATTGTATAAGAGTGTTTGTGTGAGAGAGAAAGAGAGAGAGACTGTGAGAGAGTGTTATGTATATATGTGTAGGTAAGAGGGAGTGTGTGTGTGTGTGTGTAAGAAAATATTGTATAAGAGTGTGTGTGTGTGTGTGTGTGTGTGTGTGTGTGTAAGACAGAGTGTGTGTACTTGGGTGCACACCTGTTTAGGAATAGGAAGAAGAGATAGTAGCACAAAACCCAAAAAGCAGAAATGGCAAAGCTTCAGAAGACACAAACCAGAGTGACCGTGACGTGTGTGAGGTCTAAGGAAAACACTGTAACGAAGTGCAAGCTCAGCAGATCTATCCGCTGGCTGTTTCCCATAACGTGTCTCATTATGTGTCTCCTGGGGAGCTCTTGGCACACAAAACAATAAAAGCAGAGAAGTTTCCTTGCTTTGGTGACAAGAGTGCCCCACTGTGCATCCCCACAGCCTGGAGGCACCTGGCTCGCTGGTTCTTACAACAGGATTTAAACTTCTGAGGCCTCCCCGACCTCCAGCCCTGCTTGCCCAGGGACAGCCAGGGGAGACCACTGATTTCCTGCCTTCTTGCAGAATGTCACCAAAGAAGCCAAGGCAGCCATGCCCGGAAGCCTCCACCCTTCCCCTCCCTCAGTCAGCCCTTGGGCTCCAAGCGTCCCAGTGTACGGGCTCCACGTGTTCAGTGTGGACCCGTTGCAAAGCCCACGCCTGGAATCAGAACGGCCACTCTCTTTCATCTTTTCACAGGAACGCCCCTAAAATCAAAAGCAACACTAGGTCAAGATGACTCCTCCGCGTTAACACATAAGAAGTCTGACTTGGAAGGTAATGCTTGTGATGACTCTAAATGACCGTAAAAGTTACTAACCCAGCCACAAGAAGGTAAGAAGTGAAAAGTAGCCTGGCCCGCGCTGAGGAGAATGCTCCCTCAGCCAGGCATCCTCACTGATGGTCCATGGCCAAGGAAGGCATCATTCCTAGAATGTAGCACCAAGGAAAGACACCGAATCAGAGGCAGGACCATGGAGGTTTTCCAAGGAAAAGAAACAGCATCTATGATTGGAGGCAGGTGGGAAGATAATGATCAGCAGACATGGCATTTTCTTGTTCACTGAGCAGGATATTGAAATGGGCAAACTGTAACGAGAAAGAAGAAACAGGAACAAGGGGAAGGGACCAGTGCTTACTGAGTGTCACTACAGGCCCCAGACTGCTGTGGACCCAGCTTCTCTCTACCTGTGTGATCTCACCCTTCATCACCTCCTCTTACCCCTCAGCTTAAGAGGTGATTTTAAAATCAATTCCCCCAGGGGTTAAAAAGTCCACATATGTGGCAGTAATAATTTCTCCTGTTCTTTTTGGCATTTGAGGCCCGTAAAACAGAGAAAGGTAGACTGCAGTAAGAGTCCGACTTAACCTGTTATTTAGAGATTCCTGCAGAGTACTGTGGGCTGGGGAGGCACCCCAGGTGATTGCTCCCTTGCTAATGCAGCTTTATATATATCAAGTCCTGGAGGGGAACCCGGGGACATGCTGGCACACAGCTCCCGAACCTCCTGAAGGCGAATAAAGTAGAAAATAAGAGTCTGCAGAGGAATGCAGAATGGCCCATGTGGGAAAGGGCCAGAAATCCGTCTCCACATTCCAAAGTACAGGGAGAAACTTATATATGGGCCTTACTGGGGACCAGTGCAGTAAGACCAAGAGATGCAGGAAGGACCTTGGCAGTGGGATTTTGTGATGGGAAAGTGAGACAGGGCTCCATTGCGAACACAGCCTTGACAAGAGGGATTCACATCCAAAGAGCAGGCAGAGGTGAATGGATAGAAATGCCTGTGAAGGAGGCATCGGGGGAGCGGGTTCTCACTGAAAGCCAGCCAGAGTGACCAAACACCTAGCTTGGTAGAGTTTCTGAACCAGTGAAGAACCAGGCCTGGGGTTGAGATGCTTGGGTCTCGGGGTGTGGTGCTCCCGCTAAACAGACTCAGGAAGGCGTTTGCTACAACTAGGTTTCAGAAAGACATGGATAGTCGGGCCATGGAGACAGTCGAGGAGGTGAGTGAACTTTGGCCAAGCAAAGGTTTCTGTCGTTGGAATATGGGGATCAATGCTCCCACTGTGTGTGGGGAATGTACACGGAGCAAACATCACAAATTCAAGTGTGTGGTTCTATCAAGAAGAGCGTTGGCAGAGAGGCACCAAGACAAGTTGGAATCAAAATTTGTTCTTAATCAGATGAGAGGGAAAACGTGCTAATGGGAACTGTGTGTTATCGGGCATCAGGCTCTGTCAGGCCTGGTCTCCGAACCACCCTAAAAAGGAACACTTTTGTCCTCAGGGTACAGGTGAAGGGCTAGGCTGTCTGAGGGGCGAGCGACATCGTAAGTGGCATAGGTTTTATGAGACAGGGCCACCTCTTCCTCCTGGCCTGGTACACCGCTCTCCCCACCCTCTATGGAACAGATAACGATCTCATCAGAATGGAAGCAGAGGCCACAGGAAACCCCCCAAAGGAGCCATTAACTAGAAATAAAGATTCTGTTATTCAGTCCAGTCACAGCTCTGCCACTGCTGTTGATGGTGTTCCGCGGACACATGGACGGAGCCTGGTGATGTTAATAAGCTTAATAATCACACTGAACCCAGCCCGGCTGCACCACTGCTTAGTATTCAGGGAGGCCAAGCTCACCTCCTTCTTGCAGGAAACACTACTCATTCTCTTCCTTCAGTTAACTCTGGATTATTCGGTAAAGCCTGTTAAAATAAGGAGTCACTGGTGATGAGGTTTTGCTGGGCTGTCAGGCCCCAGCCAGGCTCAGACTCCATGTCTGCTGGCCACAGAAGTCAGTGGCATCACAACACAGAGCGTCTTACCCTTGCCACCTGCCTTGCGGTCTCTTGGGCTCCTATCATGCCCATTCACTCGCTCCTCTTCTCTGATGCTAGCCACAAGGAACTCCTGAGTGCTTGCTTGAACCCTGATGGGTTCTTGTTGGGTGTTCCTAAATGGCTTTTCAAAACTACTGTAGGAACATACCGTGTTTTTAGCACCCCGGTGATGGTGGCATGCATGACCCTGTAAGAGTAATGGGGAAAATGGCCGCCTGTGAATTCTCAGGTACCACAAGCTTGTCTAGAACAAAGCATGGATATGTAGATGAGATTTGCAGACAGAAGGAACCTAGTCAGGCACCCTGTCAGGAGTATGAAGGAGTAGAGGCTTTTTCTACTGAATCCAAAATTAACACGTGGGGACCACAAGGAATACCCGTACTCTGGACCCCAAATGCATAATAAGGGCACAGAATTAAATGAACTAAGCCATCCCTGTGACTCCCTACTGGGTTTCGAGGGCTCTCTGGATGTCCTAGCTTGAAGGACCTGTATCATCCTGAAGCTGTGGCAACAAGTCACTGTCATTTCCCTAGGGACCCAATATCCAGCTAGAGCCACTTCCTCCGAGCCCTGCCTTGGGAGCCACACCTTCCCAGGAGTCGGGGAGAGAGAGACCAGAGTTATAATTATCAGTTCCACAATTCAGTTTGCATCCCCATCACCCTGAAGGCTGGAAACCCTTCTCTATTTCCTAAGGCTGGGGCTGACCATGAAATGCAAAAGTGTGCACCATTTCTGGTAGATGCTCTTGACCGTTTTGGACTGGGGAAGCCTCTCCTAACTTGATTAGCTATGGTGAGCCATAGGCAAGTCTAGACATCAGCAAATTTGAGAGAGCTAGTGGGAGATAGATACCGTTCTTGGAACTTCTGACATAAAACCACATTCAGACTAAATAATCTCCCTTGAGAACACAAAGTCCCCCTTGACAATCCACAAGGACCTCTGCAGCTTTCCCCTGCCCTCCATCTCCTCTGCTGGCTCCCCAGTCACCTTCTTAATGCTCCACACCAGGTATCCCGTGCTTTTGCAGTTTTCCATCATGTGTGCACCTGTCTCTCCAGTCTCACGACTGGGCAGCAGTGGGGCAGGGCGGGGTGGGGCGGGGGTGGGGGAGGTGGTAATACCACCCAATCCCTAGCCATCTGCCTGCTCTCCATCTACTTCATTCAAGCATTACTTTGCCAAGCTGACGTTCACCAGACATCAGGACCACAGCAGTTCCCTAAAGTCGGCCATTGAAATTACTTATTCCATGCCTATTTTATTATTACCCCCATGTTGAATCGTACATAATTTGATGAATTTGCATCCTTGGTGATGCCTATGGTTTTCTTGTTGAACTGAAGAGGGTGAGGTAATAAATCTATTTCTCTCTCTCTCTCTCTCTCTCTCTCTCTCTCTCTCTCTCTCTCTCTCTCTCTCTCCTCTTTTCTCTCTGGTTTGATTTTTCCCTCCAAATGCACTTCCTTTCGACGTTCCTTCCCAAACTGAAAGCCTCGGAGAGCTTCCCTCAAGGGTCCTTTTGGGACACTATACTAAATGAGCCTTTTGACAAGCAGGAAGATGAAGCCTATGATGTAAGTGGGTGAAGAGCTACAATCCCCTACCTGGAAGGAGACACGGCTTTCACGTAGCTACATGGGACTCAGGAATCACAGGCCACATTTTGCCTTCTTCCAGAACATTTCTTGGGCAAGCGGGCTGAGCAGGGAGCTCCCATCACAAGCACCTCAACATCCCAGGGCTTTGCCACTAGAGGACATGAAACACAACCAAACTTACTATTTATTGCCTTCGGTAGTCTGATTCAACCTAGATTTTTGAATATTGAAGTTACCTTGTGCACATGATTTTTAAATATTGAAATGGTAAAAACGCTATAAAATAAAATTTTCAACTCTCCTCTTTACCTCCCAGAAATAGCTATTATGTAGTGTACTTTATGGATATGCCTGGAAAATTTAATACCATATTAAATATACTTATTACAATAGCACAACTAGCCACTTATGAGACCAGAATATACATCCTGTCTATTTCTCACTTTTCCCTTGGTAGTATATTTTGGAAATCTGTATTTCATTATATATTCTTTTTTGTTATGGTTTTGGTTTTTCAAGACAGGGTTTCTCTGTGTAGCCCTGGCTGTCCTGGAACTCGCTCTGTAGACCAGGCTGACCTTGAATTCACAGAGATCCACCTGCCTCTGCCTCCTGAGTGCTGGGGTTAAAGGCGTGCACCACCACCACCTGGCTTCATTACATACCTTAAACCTTTACTTAACTGGTATCCTATCCCTATCATTGGGTACTTTTCTGGTAGATGCAGTGTTTAATACATGCACACATGTGAGAGAGGAGAGAGAGAGAGAGAGAGAGAGAGAGAGAGAGAGAGAGAGAGAGAATCTGCATCCTTGACTCAAAAGATAATGACAGTTGTGTATTGCTGCAGCCTGAGAGATCAGCTCTCAAGGTTTCACCTGGGGTTACAGAAAGAATGCTTTTCAGCGTAGCGGGACTTTAGGAAACTTTTATCTGAGGGTCTTTAGGAGTAAGTTTCTATCTATCTGAGGGAATCAGAGTCAGACCCGAACTGAAGGTATTTCATTTTATTCTCTTTAGTTCTAATTCTCTAGCTTTTTTTTTTCAGCTCTAATTCTACCAACTCTCTTTGTTCTACACAACTATATACACATTTTATAGGAGGCTTGAGGCAGGAAAAAGAAAAGTTACAAAAGCTACATCTCAGGGTCATAGCACATTCCTTGAGTAAATGATAAGGAGCAGAGCCATTTTCCATGGCAACACACAGGTAAAGGACATGGTACTCAGCACTTTCCCAGGGACTGACATTGAAAGTGCCCCAAACCTAAAAATATATTCTCTTACCCTGTTTGTAACACCAGATCACAAGGAAGGGAGCTTGTAACCCTTTATTTAAGGCTGTGAGGCCAGACCATCCTCTGTAGCCCTGGCTAAGTGTGAAACTTTTTTCACGGTTTAGGTAGACATAAAGCTATTTCTCTCTGGACTTGATTAATTGATCAATTGTTATTTGGGACCTAAACAGTAAACAATTAGTTAGTTGAACCCTAAGTTTTATATTATATACTGAGGTTAGAAGTTTGTGCAGAGTGTTAATTGTTAAGGAATTTAGTAGGGAGTGGCCACTGGTCTGTGTTATCAGCTAGACCTGGCTAGAGAGACTAGCATAGTATTTTAGGTTGCTTTGTGCTTAATAACCTTGATTAGACATCTGCAACTTTGTCTTTGTGAATATCTGTAAGTTGTAACTTGTGATCCATTTACAAAGACGTTCAGTCTAGTTTGAATTTGCTCTTGAGGTTTTGAATCAATTAATTTTATGTGGCTTGTCTTAGAACTGAGAAGAAATTGTTGTTGTTGTTGTTGTTGTTGTTTATGCCAGTCTGAGCTAGTGATTAAAAAAACAGGGCCTAAGTGTTTTACAGTCTTCGTGGAACAACAGATCTAGTTATGAAGCATATCCTAGTATATTTTCTATTTATCAAAATTATACAGATTAATGAGAAGTCATCTCCCTGACCATCCACAGATATCTGTGCCCACAAGATTGAGATGTAGTCTTGAGGTCACATACACACACCATGTGAGATTACACATTACAGTGCAGGTCCTGGGTCTCCCCACAGCTGTTTTTGTACATGTGAAATTGCAGACAGAGGCGATCGTTTTCAGAGTCTGTGGTCCTGTAAACCTCGCTTGACGGAGTTCTTCCATCAGGGAGTAATTTCTCTGACGGATCAACACCTGAATTATCCGTTGCCATCTGCTGTGTATTCTTGTGGCCTCTGGTGAAGCCATTGCCACCAGCAGCTCTCACTAGTGTGTGATGACCACACCTGTAATCCCAGCACTGGAGAGGCTGAAGTAAGATAACGAGTTTGAGTCAGCCTGGGCTATGCTGTAAAGCCCTATGACAGAACCAAAACAAACAAGACTGGCAGGTTTCCATCCAAATAATTTCAGCCATTTTCCTTTTCCCAAGAGACCGTGAGAGAGCCCCTCCATGAAGGTCAGCAGCAGGACCCATCTGGCAGGGTGGAAATGGCGATGTGTTGCCTTTTGCACTCAGACGGCATGATAATGGGGTGTTTTTTCCTGCTCATAGACCCCATGTGTCTCCTCTGCAAGCACCCAGTGGAGGGGGGGCCTCTTGGCTGTCCTTCCATTCTGCTGCTTACAGCTTTTCCTACCCGGTTTATAGGAACTTCTTTTTAATTTATTGTATGTGTAGGCTGTTTTGTCTGCACGTATGTCTATGCACCACAAACATGCTTGGTGCCTACAGAGGCCAGAAGAGGGAGTCAGATTCCCTGGGACTGGAGTTACAGACAGTTGTGAGCCACCATCTGGGTGCTGGGAACCAAACCTAGGTCCTCTGGAAGAACAGCCAGTAGCCAGTGCTCTTAACCACTGAGCCATCTCTCCAGCCCTGTGGGCACTTTTTGATAAAGAAAGAACCTAGTCCTTTTCCGGCATCTGTGTTGTGAAGGTTTTTTTCAGTCTTTGTATCTCAAATTCTTAATGGTCTTCCCCACAACATGGTCATTTTTCATTTTTATGTAGTCTCGTTGATCAATATTTTCTCTTATGGCTCTCAGCTATTATTTTATGTTTATTAAAAGGTCTTTTCATGCTCAAAAAGGATTTTATAAATCACTTGGGTTTTTTTTCTACTTCTGTTAGGATTATTCTGAAAAGTATAACTGAGATGCATTTGAAACATGTACTATATACTATTATTTACATACACACATACATATGTGTGTATGTATGTATAGATGCATTTATATGTAAATATGCATACATATATACATATAACTTAGTAGATCCAGCCAGAGTGCCCTGAAATATTGAGAATCAGTTTTGCATTTCTAAAAATCACTCCGGTAGTTTTGTAGATGGTGGGTTGCAATGGAGAAACTGAGGACCAGGAGAAAAACAACTTCACAATATGAGTACAGATGAACAGTAATGTTGTCTGGCTGCTCAGGGACGTGACATGGGATTCAGTGACACTCAGGAGACTGGGAAAGTCCAGAGGAGAAAGTCACGCTTGCAGGTTGAAGCAGAAACTTCCACTTGGTCCACACTGAGTGCTAACTGCCTGTAGGAGATCCAGGTAAGGTCCAGCTAAAAGCCGAGGAGAAAGATCTTGGTTGCAGAGTTTGGTGTGGGATCCTTATTAGTTTACCAGAGTACTGAGGGGCAGTTGGCTTAAACAGCAGAAGTGTGTTGACTTTCAGGCCTGGAGGCAGGAAGCCCAAAGTCTAGGTGTTGGCAGTCTTGACCCTTCTGCGAGCTCTGAGGGAAGGCTGTGCCTCAGGTCTCTCTCCTAGGCTATTGATGGCATCTCCTCCCAGGTCACATCATCTTCTCTCCCTGGCCTTCCTTTAGTATCCTCTCTCCACTTAGGTAAGGGTCTAAGTCATGTTGGGTGAAGGTTGCAGTAGTTCATGTTGATTGTCGACTTGACGGGATCTAGGATCAACTAGAAGACAAGCCTCTGGGCCTGGCTGTGAGGGGTTCTCTCTCCCTAACAGTGAGTGGCACCACTCCGTGAGCTGGGAACCTGGACTGACATGAAAGGAGAGGAGGAGGAGGCCAGCTGTGCAATGGCCACTCTGCTGCTCAGGGGCTGATGCCCGCAACTCAGGGACAGCAGCGCCAGGGCACAGACACCAACCCCCTGACAGACAGAGACTCAACAGCTCTGCACCACTGTAACAGAGCACCCGACACAGGCTGCTCACAGTGAAACTCATTTGGCCTCACTGGTCTGGAGGTTCACATCCAAGACTGGGGTAGCCCCACCCATTTCAGGCCTCTGTCATATCCTGAGCCGGAAGCAAAGGGGAGTGGGAGAGGAAGGTCATGTCACCCCTTCAGGTGGTGTGCCTCCAGCAGCCTAAGGCCCTCTCACTGAGAAGTCCCATATCTTAAAGTTGCCATTACCATCATGGAGCACGCAGCCTTAACATGTGGACCTTTCCAGGTTCATTCAACTTCCAAAGTGTGGCTCTCAATGGTATATCCTGGCCAAACAGTACTTCTCCAAGCAACCTGGTAGAAAACATGTACATGCAAGTAGAGCTAGCCTAGGAGAAGGAATGTCACATGGTACAGGCAGCTGCTAATACTTTGAAGGAACCTTTTGAGGGATCCCAGAAGCCACTGGGGTACTAGACAGAAGGAGATTGAGTTCTCTTAGTGGTATCCTGACACCTCAATCCACTTGTTATTTCTAATTACTATTAGAAAATTGCTTATTTTTACTTCTAAGATACGTGCATGCACCACAAGTTTTTCTGTGCAAACATTTTTTTTTATTCTAACAACCAGAGATTTACCTAGGAGGGTCTCTGGGTATAGGAGACCTCACCTCTGTGGTGCCAAATAAACTCACCATCATGGAGAGAATAAATAGCTTCACCCAACAGGCTGAACAAGCAAATGGAAGGACCCCCCACATGATGTCACATGATGTCACATGGCTGGCTAAATGGAGTGGAGCAGCACAGCCTAGGTACAGACATGGACCTTGAGTGAACCCATTCCTTGGGTCCTACTACCTGTAGGATACAGTGGGCACTGTATTTTCTGGCAAATAGAACATGGAATGTAAAGTATGGTGAGAGGTCATTGGCCAGGCAGAGAGTCATCCCATCCCTAAGGAAGGGACGTCACCAGGAACATGGAGGCAGGAATGCCAGAATCAAGGGCCTTAACCTCAAACTTCCCTGAAACAATGGTGTGGGCAGTAGAGAAAAAGATATTCAGAGATGAGGACCAGGCAAGCCAGTCCTAACCTGTCCCCTTCACCTAGAAATACCATGAACCACAAGCTATACTCCTGTAACTACCCCACATCATATGTAACTTTGAAAGGTTAACGTCAGCCATTCACTCTAGGAGGTTAACAAGTTAATGATACACAATCTGTTATCACATATTGAACAATAATAACCATAACAACCTCAACTTGGAGATACGCTGGGAACAGGTAGGCTCAGTCCCTAGTTCCTCTCCAAGAAGTCTACCTTCATCTCTATCAAAAAATGTGAAAAAAGAAACAAGGTGGGGACTCAGCTGTGGGTCAGTCATAGTCAGCAGCAGAGCCTGGGACAGAACGGTCCCATTTATGAACCATAGCAGAGAGGAAGACCACAACATAAGCCCCTCTGAATGCAGAACTACCCCATACACTAGATGTTACAAAGCCTTGACCTTGAGTAAGCCAGCCATCCCTGGGAGGTCAGTCACGTGTAGAGTACAGAAAACCTGCTACACACTTCAAACATGGAGATGTGTTTGTAGTCTATAACCATCTCCACAGTCAAAACATGATTTTATGTTCCCAAAAGATTTTGTAACATACAGATACTAAATACAATTCTTCAGGGAATTGGGGTGGCAGGCAAGAAGAAGATCTGATAGTAGTGGAAGATTTCTTTATCCTTTTGTATTTTTATGGTGTGTTGTGTGTGTGTGTGTGTGTATGTACCACAACACGTTTGTAGAGGTCAGAGGACTTGCCTCTCCCATATTGAAAGAGAGTCTCTCTTGCTTTTTCTGCTGCTACTCTGCAAACTTCATGCTAGTTACCCCAAGCTTCTGGGTAATTGTCCTCCCCTATCATAGGAATGCTGGGATTACAGGCCACCACATCTAGATTTTTACACGGGTTTCAAGAATCAAACTAGAGCCATCAGGGTTGGGTGGCCATCATCCTGGCCCTGGAAGATTTCTTTAAGAGAATCCTCCTAGCCCTTCGGCAGCCTCACATGCACAGTTGGTATTTCTTAGCACTATATTCAAGTATCACCTGGTATAACTGGGGTCAGAGAAGTTATTAGCTGACAAAGCCTCAGTCTCCACTTCCAGGCTATTTCATCCTGTGATCCTTTCGCAGTCTCTTCCCAGCTCCTATCAGTCTGTGTTTAGGGAGATAATCACTGAGCTGGCATCTCGCCACCAACTGGAAGAGGAACTGGACATGCCCTTGAGCAAGCTGATGGAGGGTGAAAACAGGAAGAAGCTGGGACTCCTGTAAGTAACTGTCGAGGGCAGCTGGTCAGTGGGTGCCAGGAAACCAGATGTGGTAACAGGGCAAGTGTAAGCCCTGCAAACCTGGGGAGGAGAACCGAGCTAGGGTCAGCTTTGAGCCCTGAGTCAGGACGCAAGCCTGGGCCAGACACAAGGACATGGGTAATGCCCAGGAGTCAGTGCACACGCGATCCAGTTACCAGACCCAGAGTTCACACGGAAGGAATCGTAAGGATGTGGGGCACAAAACAGAAGCCAAGGCAAGCAATGCCTTTGATTTGTACATTGACATGAGCTCAGGTAAAAGGCCTTGATTGTTGTGGAAGGTGGTGCTTGGTCTGTCTTTAAAGATAAGTCACATTGGCTGAGCCAGCTTGACCTTTTCCTACCAGGCCTGAGTTGCTGTCTGTTTCCCACGGATATTAGTGGCATTTCTATTTGGTTGGATGTAGCAATTTGATGTTGTTTTGAGTATCGAGGGGGTTCCGAATGGTTCTGGCCAGTTTGTGGACAATGCTATTTTTCCAAGCCATGTCCAGATGTAACCCCCATGTGATTCAGATAAGGCATAGACAAGCAGACTGTAGGAACTTAACTCATACAGCTACCCTGGCACCTGGACCTCCATGCCTGCCCCTGGCCCCAAGATGACCCTCTCTGGATTCATTTTGAAAGATAATTCAAGTACCCTTGCTGATCAGTTACAGGCCATGTGGAAAGAACTGAGTAGATGCCACATGGCATCCCTTAATTCTTGAGAGTACCGACCAGAAGGGAGCCTAGGTCAGAAGCAGAGCTCTCCACCTAGCTTTCCCTGATGTTAAGACTCCACAGCCTCTAGGCCCACCTTATCCTGTATTGTGATACACAAACATGGATTAAACTTGACTTTTGAAGATTATTTACATTCCTTTTAGGTTGAAGAAGAATTTTGAAAAATACAGAGAAACGATTATGTGGATTATTAAAAAACGTGAAGGTAAGGACCATTCTACGGTCGGCACTCACGCCTGATCTTTGTTTGCCTATTTGCTTGCTAGGTTTCTCCTCTCAAATACTATTCAGGACCCCTACCACCCCCAACTGCCCCACTCCCCCACCCCATCCCCCACCTAGAGAACAGTGCCACCCACGATGGCCTGTGTCCTTCCACATCAATTAACAAGACAATTCCCACAATCAAGACTGACCCACAGACATGCCCACAGGCCAAGCTGATCTAGATAATTCCTCAATAAAACTCTCTTCTCGTGTGTTAAAACTAACCAGTAAAAAACTAAACTTCTAATTTGAAAATGAAATAATAATATAATAGTAAGGCTGGGTTCACCATAATTCACCACCATCATGCCTGTCTACACCCTGTTTCTCTGGATACCTGAAGCCTAAAATGTTTGAGCAGCCTGTACAGAAAAGCCATGGTTTTAATTGGAGTGGCTTCCCCTTCATGGTCCTGATAGAGCCAGTTCCAAGGAAACCTCTAGACACCTTTGAGATGCTGTTCACTTGCTTCTTGTGTCTGGCCTGTTGTCCCGTATTACTGATCTATCTCCCCACATTTCTGGACACTCTGATTTCCAAGCTAAGGTTGAGTTAATATGCCATCATATAGGGAGCCACTTCAAGAACAGCTCTGTGCTAGTTACAAAGCCCTGCTGGCCTTGTCCTGAAGTTCTTAGTAATTTCAGAACAAGGGTCCTTGCGTTTTTATTTTGCATCATTAAATGAGATAGCATCTCCTATCCAGAACCATCTATTCCAAAGAAAAGGCACACCATAGCCAAGTGGTGGTGCACACCTTTAATCCCAGCACTTAGGAGGTAGGTGCAGTTTGAGGCCAGTCTGGTCTACAGAGTGAGTTCCAGGACAGTCAGAGCCACATAGAGAAACCCTTTCTCAAAAAAACAAAACATAACAAAAAAAAGGAGAAGGAGGAAGAGGAAGAAAGGAGAAGAAGAAAAGAAGAGGCACATGAGAACATGATACAACTTACCATCAAAATGCAAAGCCCTTGGTTCCCATGTGGCACTGGGGCTTAAGCCCAGGGTCTTATGCATCTGTCACCGAGCCACACACCCGGTCAGTCTGCAAAGCCGACCTTCTGCTGGGTGGTATCCTGTACGCACTGTCCAATTGCAATGCCATGGTCGTTAGAGTCTAAGTTTTTCCATTTTAAGGAATCTGGGATTTGGACACTTTCACCTTTTCCTTGAGATCTGTTTCCCACTGACTCCTCCCTTCCTTCACATTGTTCCCACACATTAATTTCATAACTTTTTTTTTACAAGGTTCTCAACATTGCCTCTCCGGCCACACTGCCTTTTTGCCCCATCATTACAGAGTCAGAGGCCCCCTGCTGCAGTGCCTCAGTCGTACTTCCTGTTACTTCTGCCCGGGACACTCCTGTCTCCAGCATCCTGTGGCTCACTTCAACCAGGACTCAGCTTAAATGTTCCATTCTCAGAGATCTGTTCTCTGGCTTCCCTTCATAAAGCAGTGTGTGTGCATGCCAGCAGGCTTCCTTCTCTGCACAGTAGCTCTTCACAGTACCTGTAACCAGCTGGCATGTCACATGACACAGCTGGGACCGTAGCTCACCCCACCCCCTCCGTGCTTAGGATGGTTCCTTGGACTCAGGATGTTCATTGAGAGCAGCAGCAAACCGATGGTCTAGCAGCGCCTGCCTCTACCAGGTCACCTGTCTCTGCCACCCCATTCTCACCCCAGCCTTCAGCCACACAATACTTAGGCCAGGACCCCCTCACACACTGCATGTCACAGACATGCTGTCCTGAAGTCACCTGGGCTTCAAAACCTGCACTCCCTTCCCCTGTGAGCTCTCGTGGCAGCCTGTACTGGCCCCAAATGGTGGACACTCCGGGCTTGCGTAACTGATCTCCCCCGACCCAGGTGCCAAGTAAGCCAGGCTCCTTATCCCCACCAAGAGGGATGCCAGGGGCAGCAAATCCTCACTGTGGCTCTTTGTACCATGTTCAACTCACCAAGGAGTATGGGAAGGGAGCTTGTCCCTCCAACTCTGTTTAAAAAGGACAAAAAGATTAATACAGAAATGTGTTTCCATGAAAACTAAGTTAAATGCTCTTTTAAATGCTCAATAAGAAAATAACTTCTTAAAAACCTGCTTTCAGTACAATGGGAACTAAACATGCAAAATGTTTGGAGACTGTGTAGAGTATTTTTAAAGAGGATCAACCTTTTAGAAACTGCCAAAACTGAATAGTAAGAAATAAACTATGGGGCTGGGGATATGGCTCAGTTGGCAGAGTGCTTGCCTTACATGTACTAAGTCCTGGTTCAAACCCTAGCATTGCATTAACTAGGAGGTGAGGCATGTGCTTGTAATTCTAACACTCCAGAAGTAGTCAGTGAGATCAGGGGATCAATGCCAGTCTGAGCTACAAGAGATCCTATTTCAATCAACGAATGAATAATTTAAAACTAAATGCAATTTAAGTAGAAATAATCACAGAGCCCCAGTCACCAGACCTTAAAAGAAAGGCTTTTTCCTATATCTTAAATAACATGTTAACAGACACTTATATTTTACATTAAAATAGCACGTCCAAGGTACATTGACTTTTTCGGAAAAGTTAACCCTTGAGTGAGCCCATTTCTTTCATTCAGCAGCTCTGAGCTGGGCCAAGTGCAGCACCCTTTGTTCTGTAGTGAGCATGCAGCTGCACCCCTGCCCCCTCAAGGCTGTGCAGGCTGCGCCTCACCTCTGCTTGTCATCCAGCCGTGGGCTGGCACGCACCGGACTCCTAACAATACCTGTTGAATGGAGAAATGGAGAAATAGGCCGCCGGGATTCCAGCTCCCTCCTTTCCATTTCCAAAGGCCTTGCTTCCCCTGCTCCCCCAGCATCCGCCCCTTACCTGAGCCCTCCAACCCTGTAGCACCTCAATAGAGGGACTGACGCAGTCACCCAGCTGAAAGCATTCTCATACGCTTGTTGAACAGCAAGTCAGAAGATGGCAGAGAAGTGCACTACCATTACCTACATAATATCAACTCTGCTACAGCCCCAAGAGCCAGAGCCAAAAGAAGTCGTGAGACGTGTTTCCACTTTCAAGAGGTTGAGACTAGACATCGAATGGACCCGGGCAAAGATGAAGGTAAAAATGGCAATGTGTCGGCGCGTTCACTGTGAACAGGCTTTTTGTTTCTGTTTTCGGGTGATGTGAGGCACACACATCATCAGAGAGCTGTCAATGCCAATATATAGAGTAGACACAAACAAGAAACAATGTTCTCAATATGTTGAGACCCCGCTGCCTGTGTAGGCTGTTGGAACATTGACTAGGGTTTTAGTAGGCCTGGTTGAGCATCTTCTCCCTGTAGGACCTGTATTAAGCAATTAAGTGTAAGGATTGATAATAAACTGTGTAATAGAGTAGGTAGTTTCCTTGGTAATAAATTAGAATCGCTTTTTTAAAAAAAACCAGTTACACAGTGAGTAGACACATAAACTGTAGTACATGCATAGAATGGAGCTAGGAGGCCGAGGCAGGAGGATCATGAGTATGAAGTCAGTCTGGGTTATATATCAAGACCTGACAGAAAGAAAGAGGAAGGATGGGAGGAAAAGAGGCAGGGAGAGATGGAAGGAATGAAGAAAAGAAGAAGAGATGGAGGAAGAGAAGAGGAAAGGAGAGGAAGAGGGAGGAAAGGAGAACAGAGAAAAAAAGAGAAATGTGAGCGGTCAAGCTGAGGAGAGAATGAGGAAACTTGAGTTCATCTTACTAAGTGGAGGGAGCCAGCATGGCAAGACAGCATGGTCCAACCATCGTCTCACATTCCGGGAAAGTGACGGGCTATGGAGAGCATAAAATGATGGGTAGCTGCAGGGGCTATTTAGAGTCGGGGGATAGGAAGAGCAGAGGATTTTCAGGGCCATGAAGCCACCCGCTGGGGACCACACCTTCAATGTGTACATTTTTGAGGGAATAAGATCCAAACCACAGCATCCGCTAATGACACAGAGCCCTCTCTCCAGGCCACTGAGGCAATGAAGTCAGGACAGGACTCATAAGCCACTGCAAGCAAGCAGCTGAGCAAACAGACACCCGTTTCTTGCTCATGTCACATCCATTTCCTTTCATCTCAAAGCTCTTTGGAGTGGTTTTCCTAGGAGATGTGTCTCAGAGATCTGGGTCCTTCTATCAGTGGTCTTTATCATCCCAGAGTTCTGGTGTCTACTTGCCTTGACAGAATTCCCAAAGCCAGAGCCACATTTAAATCCCATCAAGGAAGACAACTCACATGACCCCCATGTAGCTGCAAGGGAGCTGGGAAGGAGATTCCTGCTGGGTGTCCAGAGTGGAATGTTATCAGTTTGTACTCAGAGGAAAACCAACCAGCGGTGTTCATATGACCCTGGTGGCTTTATTTTTGGTGAAGTGGACGAGAATGAAAAGGGAGCACTGTCCACCATAGCGCGTCTTCCAGCCTCCATACATGCTCCACAGCCTCCATCTTTCAGTCCTACGTGTAGAAGGAAGGTATAGGCAACCCAACCCAACCAAACTTCTGCAGACAGGGCAAAGGACTCTCCGGGCTACACAGACCATAATAGGGTCAGAAGCCTCACTAGATTCTGGCTTCCTCACTCCCCCACCCCTGGCCTCACTTCAATAAAATAAAGGAAACATTCTCCGATTAGCCAATCAACTCACATAGCCCTTCTAAACATCTGTGGGTTGTCTGCAATGACTGGGCACACAATAGCCCACTAAGTCAACCTCAGCAAAGATCATATAAACTAGGTCCTCCTGCCCCAAGGCATTTATTTAGTAACAACAATGGTATCGCCAAATGTACCATATCCATTGCCCAATGTAAGCTTCGGCGTCAAAGAAGAAATCATATTGGCCCCTGAAAATATTAGGATGAAATAGAGATGAAAGTGAAATGGATTCATTCCCGGGAAAACAGCTAAAACAATATCTGGACCTCATTATTTTCACTGCTCATAAAATGCAGGAAGAAGGGGGTGGGGTCATGAAGAAGAAGGGAAAAATCATAGTTAGCATTCAGATCCAGAAAAGAAATTTATAAGGAATAAACAAAGAACTAGAATAATTAAAACATAAACCAGTGTGTAGAAAAAAAAAAAAAACTAGTTAGGCAAGCAGGCTTTCTGGCAAGATTGATCCAGGGAAAAAAAAAGTTTTAAGTATAAAAAGAACGAAGACATAAGGACAGAGGAAGTCAAGATTTTTTTTAACTTGCAAGCTTTGTATGGCAATAAATGCAAAGTTTTACATAAAATGATAATTTCCTAGAAAAATCTAATTTACTAAAACTAATTTAAGAACAAGCTTTTTAAAAAAAAAAAAAACTAAACTTACCAGTGTTGTGGATTTAGTTGTGTTTCCTTAAAAGGACATGTTAATTTCCTAACCTCCAGGGCCATAGAGTACGGCCTCATCTGGAAAGAGCATCCCTAGGGATACAATAAGTCAAATAAAGATTAAGGCGTACTGGAGTAGGCCATGAGTAGACAGGTCCCTAACCACTTACAAGAAGGCATGAAAGGACACATTACCTCACAGAAACAGAGGCAGAGACTGGGGTGATGTGTGCCAGAGATGGTGGGATCACCAAGCACACAGGAGGAGCCTTTCTCACAGGTTTGAGAGACTTTTTTTTTTTTTTTTTTGGTTTTTTGAGACAGGGTTTCTCTGTGTAGCTTTGCGCCTTTCCTGGAACTCACTCTGTAGACCAGGCTGGCCTCGAACTCACAGAGATCCACTTGCCTCTGCCTCCCGAGTGCTGGGATTAAAGGCGTGCACCACCACCGCCCGGCTGGTTTGAGAGACTTAACCCACACCTTCACTTCACACACACTGCCTCCGCAATGGTGAGAGAATATTTCTTTTTTTAAAGATTTATTTACATATGTGAGTGATTTGCCAGCATGTACGTATGTGTACCATGTGCATGTCTGGTACCTGTAAAGGTTAAAAGATGGTGTTGGATCCCCCGGAACCAGAGTTGCAATCAGTTGTGAGCCACCATATGGGTTCTGGGAATGAACGGGGTCTCCTGTACTAGTACAACAACTAGTACTCTTGTTGGCTAAGCCACCTTCCCAGGCAAGGTAGCAGCATATCTTGGGTATGGGTGCTCGGAGCAAGTAGATGCAGGAGCCAAGCATGCTAGTGACGTGACTCCTTGTCTCTTCTTCCCAGGCACATCAAGGTGATGGAAAATTAATTGCCTACCACAGTGGGAGGAGTTTCCATGTTCTCTTTCCTAACTGCACAGGGCAGATATAGTATCCACTGGGGAAGAAGGGATGCTCATGTTGACACCTAAGATGTTCCTGTTTTGAGCCTAGCATGTGTTTTGACTGAGAACTGTGTCCTCTTTGGTGTCTAACCTTTCTCTGGGAGAGGGGGCTGTCCCAAGAAACTGCTTGTGCCTTAACCAACTCACAGCTACCCATCAGGGAACCTGGCTCTGCTTATCACCCGCCAAGGAGTCGCAAAGTTCACGTACATTGTTCTAGAAGACTGTGTAAATAAAAAGATCCGGGGCCTTGTCAACAACTCTGGCCATGCCACCTTCTATAATGAGGATGGAGGGCTCTGGTAAGTTTGAGTGCTCAGATGCCACCACTGAGGCCATGTGGAAGCTTTATGGTGGCCATCTGGTCCCTATCTCCTAATTTGTGCATGTTAGAAACATGAGAAGAGGTTCCACGAAGGACTAGAACAGACCCTGCCCTCAGAGAAGGTGTCATAGCATTCCCCAGAGGAAAAGAGCAATCACGGCCTCTGTGACCACAGGCCATACTGACTTTACTTCTAAACACCTCCCAAGAGCCCAACTTTGTGAGAACTGCCCCAGAAGGCCATGGGGCCCACTATTTTAGGAGCCTAGGAGTGAGGCTTAGGGACACACACATCATATGCAGAATCCAGAGTCAAAAGGCATATTCTAAATATTTCATTAAGATCTAACTTGGTTCTTAAGTCTCTAGTTCTGGTAAAGCTCTCTCTCTCTAGTTCAAAGGTGCTAGGTCCCCTCAAACTGTCTGTTAGCCTTTCTAAATGCTCAGTACTTCCTGTTCCAATGGAAGTGATGACAGTGTGGAGGAAACGTATTATCCTGGGTTAACCTGTTTTCATCAAAACCAAATGTGCTGTTATTTCTAAAAGTCTACCCTCGTCCACCTGGCCTTGGCTTTCAATGCCAAGGTTGGCTTCTTTACCCTTGAGAGCTGTCCGCTCTCCTCTGACGGTCCCCTGTGCAGAACATGCTGTCTCCAAAGTCAGCTCCTGGGCGCAGGGAGCACAGGGCCTTGAGGCAAACAACGCCCACCGTGAATGGTCACCAATCTTGTCTGGTGACATGCAGTGGGGTCTCTTCTCTCTGAAGTTTTAAGGCCAGAAGAGAACTGGAAAAAATCAAGGACCTGGTCACTGTAGGTGAAGAAACTTGGACCCGAAGGGTGACCACCACTTGCCCTGAGTTGTACATAAAATTAGAGGCACCCGATCTTAGGACATTTACTCCTCCTGATAAAAAGTTAGTCTAAAAGTCATCAACTAGCAGCAGTAACCCCAAGGTCTGTCAACACCCAGAGGGCAGAGAGATGGGCAGAACAGGGGTGAGAGCTGACTCCATCCTCAAGAGTCTGTTCTGTGGTTCTGGGATCTACAGGGTAGGGAAGAGTGCTGCTAAGCTCTCAAGGGAGCACAGGAGCAGGGAAGGAAGCGCAGGAGAGGAGGCTGTGCTACCTGAGGCCAAGGGAAGCCATGACCGAGCCTAAAGCCAGAACCTGGACTTGGGTGCCGTTCCTTGTTGGAATCTCTCTATCCCACTGCCTTAGTTAGGGTTACTACAGCTGCGATGAAACCCCATGAGCAAAAAGCAAGTTGGGAAGTGTTTATTACACTTCCACATCACTGTTCATCAAAGGAAGTCAGGGCAGGAACCTAGAGGCAGGAGCTGATGCAGAGGCCATGGAGGGGTGCTGCTTACTGACTTGCTCTTTATGGCCTACTCAGCCTGCTTTCTTATAGAACCCAGGACCACCAGCCCAGAGGTAACACCACCCACAGTGGACTGGGCCCTCCCCCATTAACTGCTGATTAAGAAAATGCCCTATAGGCTTGCCTACAACCGGATCTTATGGAGGCATTTTTCTCAGTTGAGGTTCCCACCTCTTAGATGACTTTAGCTTGTGTCAAGTTGACATAAAA
Organism: Peromyscus eremicus; assembly: GCF_949786415.1. Taxonomy (NCBI): domain Eukaryota; kingdom Metazoa; phylum Chordata; class Mammalia; order Rodentia; family Cricetidae; genus Peromyscus; species Peromyscus eremicus. The sequence goes on along the minus strand of NC_081425.1, from coordinate 46,660,744 downwards.
CTATCCAGCACACTCACCCTGTGGGCCTAGGCAGAAAAGGGAGAGGGGGAGTGACACAGAAGAAGAAGGGGGGCTGTATCCCAGAACCCAGCACCAGACATGGTTTCTGACCCATCTCCTTCCCCCAGGTTGAGCCTAAGCAAACTCCTGGGATACTACTTTCCCAACGGCAAGCGTCAGAAGGCCTGGAACTGGTGGAATCTGAGCGTCCACGTGCATGCCCCCCCTATCATGCGCATCACTTTGCAAGTCAACAAGTACGTCCATATACAAATAAGGAGCCAGGACAAGGTCCTCTTCTACTTCTTCCCCCCCAAACAGAAGAAGATTTGTTTAAACATGGGCACCAAGTTCAAGGTAAAGGCTTCACTCCCCCGACCGGAAATCAGTGAAAGGGAATATGAGAAGGGATCAGGGTGAGGAAAAATATACAGCCTCCAAGAACGCACGCTTGATGGCCTGCTTCCTCCAGCTAGGCTGCACCTCCCGCTCTTCATCACTCCCAATAACAATGCCATCATGTGCAGAATTCGTCAAGGGATCGATCCACATCTAAAATCCCCGTCACTCCTACAAAAGTGTGCTTTAGTACTCTCCAAGGTGATTCTCAGTCCAATCAAGAGGACAATCCTGTCTTAGTGTTTCTGTCACTGTGACAAAACACCATGACCAAAGCAACTCAGGGAGGAAAGGGTTTGTTCGGCTTACACTTCCACAGCACTGCTCATCACTGAGGGAAGTCAGGACAGGAACTCCAACAGGGCAGGAACCTGGAGGCAGGAGCTGATGCAGAGGCCATGGAGGAGTACTGCTTACTGGCTTGCTCCTCATAGCTTGCTCACCTTGGTTTCTTATAGAACCCAGGACCAGCAGCCCAGGGGTAGCACCACTCACAATGGGCTGGGCTCTCCCCCCACCCCGACTCCCACCCCCATCAATCACTAATTAAGAAATGCACTACAAGCTCACCTACAACCCGATTTTATGGAGGCATTTTCTCAGTTGAGGTTCCCCCCTCTCAGGTGACTTTTGCCTGTGTCAAGTTAGCAAAAAACTACCCTGCGCAACAACAAAGGTTAACCATGGGTTTCAATGGCTGCGAAGAGACACCATGACAATAGCAACCTTTATAAAGGAAGACATTTAATTGGGGCTGACTTGCAGTTCAGAGGTTTAGTCCATTGGCATTATGGCAGGAAGCATGGCGGCGTGCAGGCAGACGGAGCCAAGAGTTCTACAGTCGGATGGGTGGGCAGCAGGAAGAGCGAGACACACGGGACCAAAGCTGAGCTTCTTAAACCTCAAAACCCTCCCCCAGTGACACACTTCCTCCAACAAGGCCACAGCTACTCCAACAAGACCGAACCCTCTAATAGTGCCACTTCCTATGAGTCTAGGGGGGCATTTGCATTCAGACCACGACCATCTTGCCTTCTTTTCCTCACACTCAGCCATATACACATGCTTTCAGGTAACATGCCAGCACCTCAGGATTGCACACCAGAGAAACCAACACACCAAAGAGCTACCTGTGGAACAGACTCATGCTGTCAACACGCACTGCCCCACTTATTCACAGCAGCCCTGTGGGAAATTAAGGCCAGATGCAAGACAGGAGATTTAGGCTCTTTGGTCCTCCCCCAAAGCACTATCCTCACATACACGCACCCCAAAATGGCACAGAACAGCACAGACACAGAGTTGGCTCACCTCCAGTTCTGCTGGAAAGCAGCGTCATCAGCAGGTCACGTGACCGTAGGAGAAGGCCAGGTGGACATTTGGGTCACAGCAAGAAGGCTACAGGTAGCGGGGCTAGGGAATGAGATCTGCCCTCAAGGGTGAAGGTTCCAGAGACCTTCACCTTGGCCACAGTGGGGCTAAGCCCTGGGTGGGGACATGGCATCTGAGCAGCGTCGATCCTCACCCTGCCTTCTACACACCCCCCAGTTTCTAAACCTGAAACTACTTCAAGTCATGAAGAAGAAGGCAATCCTGGAGACAGACCCCCGCCCAACATCGTGGAAGATCCAGGCTCTTCTGGGGAAAATAAGTAAGAGTCTGAACTTCCTGACCCTGTCTGACTTGGAAGACTTCACGGAGGTCGTCCAGGTGGCGCTCAACAACCTCACTGCAAGGAAATCTCGAATCTGGGTTTAGGGCAGCCACCACTGGGTCCCGGGCCTCCACTGCATGTCTTGGGAAATGAGAGACCTCGGGAGCTGCAGGGACCCCACAAAGACCCGTTTATGTCTTTGAGAGTCAGCTTGTCGTTCAGGACCTGTCCCAGCTCCTTTGCTGAGGGTAAAAAAAGGGGGGGGCGTGGTAAACAGAATCTGTGGCTGGGCACAGAGAAGGCTTGGTGGTCAGCCCTGACACATCATCTCAGTAAGTAACATTGGTCACCATCTGTCCCCTTGTTCCCATCCCAGCTGTATGGAAATTCTTCTCTGGCTGTCAGTACTTGGCTGTCACTGAAGACACAGACAGACCACCAGGCTCTGTCTATCACTCTCTGTGTCTTTGGCAAGCAGCTTTTCCCCTTAGTTTCTCCATCTGTAAAATGGGCCTACAAAGAGTTCCTGCTGTGACAGAGTCGAGAGCATTGAATTCATTCGTGCAGGTCGTGTCCCAGGGAGTGAACCCACACAGCGAGCATCACTGAAACTACTCGTAGCGTGCCCCCCCCCCCTCCAGTGTGCGTCTCTCAGTTAAGGCTGGGCGTCTGCATTTCCCTTGGTTGACAGGGTCAGCCCCCATCCTCTGTCCTGGGTCTTTTTTGTCATGATTCTAACTATCATTTGCCAAGCCCATGTCATGAGCTAGTTGGGCCACTTGGCTCTGTGTCGTAGGCAGCATCTCTCTTGAAGACATGGAGGCCAAGAGTGGCACAATGACGCCCTTGACAGCCTGTAAGCTACCTGTCTATGAAGTGATATCACCCCTGTAACTACACCTCATCTCAGAGTATCTCCAAACCTCAAGGTGACCCCAAAACACTTCTACCCTTCCTCCACTTTCTTGCAAGACCCACACCCATCCCAGTCCAAACTGGGGCCCTCTGGAAGACTACTGTCCCAGCCACCAAGCTGCTGCTGACATTGCACCGGTCACACCCCACTCCCGGCCTTGGCACATTTGGGGAACAGTGCAGAATATTGTTGCTTATGCCAGGCTGAGAACGCAGTAGAAAACTCTCACTCTAGGACCCTACTGTCTCTGCACTGCCCTGAGGGCCGTCACTAACACTGACCCCATCACAGATGGCCACTTGTCCACCCAGCTCTGTCACAGCAAAAGAAAACCTAGACAGAAACCCGGTACCAATGTGCACTTAGTTCCCTAAACAAGAAGCTGAACTGAGGCCCACAGAACCCACAAATTCACTCCTCAGATAGCTAGGGCTCTTTGGGTCATTAACTCGGTAGCTAGACCAAAGCAGGAAGTGTGTCGTCTCCTAGCTAAAACACTTCACCAAAGAAGTGGTAGTGACTTCTGGATCAGAGCCCTTCTGTCCTGGGGTACCCAGCCTGTCCTAAAGAGGCTTTCTGGACATCTCAGTTCACAGGCTTCTGTCCCCTGAGCACTCTTGAAGACCCTAGTCACCCTGCTTCAGAAGAGAGGGGCAGAGGGCAAGCTTAGGTAGAAATCGCCTTACAATGGAGTATCCATCTGGAAAAAAAAATGGCATTGCTGGATGCAGGCAGCGTGAAGGAAATCTTCAGCTTTGGGTAAGCTGCTCCATCATGCGAGAGTAGGGGTGGGACAATGGCTCCTTCTATTAAAACAGTGGGTGACCCAGGGACAGCCTGTCGATCCAGCTCACAGTCACGCAAACTGAAGGCAAAAGGCAGTTAATAAAACACGAAATAACCCTGTGTTTTTTTATCCTGGCTGCTGGATTCAGACGCCTTCAGTCCAATCCAGTGTGGCAAGGGAGGGTGGAATTCTATAAACAAAGCTCCATGATACTAAGCCTGGGGTGGAGTAGTTTGTAGAAAAGTCAGAGTTGAGCTTGGTGGCCCCCCACAAAGTGCCCTTTATAGAGACATGGAGTACCCATTCTTCCCAGGATGACCTTAACCCCAGCCTCAACCAAGAAAACCGAACACCTCTCAGCCCAGCCTGGCAATTAGCCATTCTCTAGTGTGAGCAGTGACATCTAAGTGCCACCTCTGTGTCCTACTGCCCTGACGATTTCCCACCCACCGGGTGCCACCCACTCCCACCAGTGTCACCACCCCTGGACCATCCCCTGAGCAGCTGAAGTGGGACTAGAGAAAGACGGCGTTCAGAGGAGCCACCCAGTCACTTCTGTGGGACCGCCACACCGTATTGGTGAGTGGTCTCAGAGGAGGCACCCAGTCACTTCTGTGGGACCGCCACACCGTATTGGTGAGTGGTCTCAGAGGAGCCACCCAGTCACTTCTGTGGGACCACCACACCGTATTGGTGAGTGGTGTCACTGCAGAAACAGAGCACAGTTGCAGGTAATGAGCTGTGACAAACATGGCCCTGTGTTGGCATCCCCCCCACACCAGCACTTCCATGACTTCTTGGCACTACATCCGTGCTCCGTGTATGTAGAACCCTTTTTACTTACTGCTGTGCTCTGGATCTTAAACCCCTTGTCTCGCCCTTAACTGCATCAAAGCCTTGGTCCCCAGCCTGATGCGCTATTGGGAAGTAGAGCAACTTTTCAGAGGTGGGGCTCAGTGCAAGGGAGTTGGGTAACTGGGACGTGTCCTCTAAAGAGAGAACCCTGGCCCTCCTCTCCTTACTTCCTTGATGCACAAAATAAGCCGTTTTGCTACATCGTTCATTTCCCACTGTGACACTCAGCCCACCACAGGCCCAAAGAGCCGGAACCAAGCAAGCGTGGGCTGAAGCCATGACCCAAAATAATCACTCCTTTTGCCTCAGGACCCCACACACTTGTCAGGACAACCTAAGGGTCTTCCGACATTGCCTCTGTCCCCTGATGAGGATGCGGGGTATGGGGCTGTCACCACTGCTCCTGGCAGTAGATCCTGGCAACCTGTTGTGTTGGAGAGGGGGTACTGTTCAGTTTGTTACGGCCAAGTGTGTGTCCGCTTAGCTAACATTTCGTGTATTTGGGAAGACCATATATACTATAACTTTAGAGTATCTAATTTACTAATGGGAAAATTCAGGAAAATCCAGACTTTGGATTATTACGTAAGATAGCTAGCCTCTTTAAAACAGAAGTCGAAGGAAGGGAGGGAGGGAGGAAAGGAGGGAGGGAGAACTTGTCACCAAAAAAGTTGAGGTGATCAAATCAAAAGGAACTGAAGAAGGGCAGGGGAAATAGATCAAGAGGTTGCCAGGCAAGCCTGAGGAACCGAGTTCAGATCTCCAGCACCCACAGAAACACCGAGCAGATGTCCTGGCCCAACTATAATCCTAGGACTTGCAAAAGAATATTCTTATTCTTTAAGAGATTGATGCTAAAATATTTAGGAGCAAAATGTTTTAAGTACAACTTGAAAACACTTCAGCAAACTAATGTGTGGTTCTACACACTAATTAAAACTCAATTAAGTGTGTAAAAGAGCCCAATCTGGTAAGAAAATTTGTCTTAAAGTATACATAGAAAACTCTGGAAGCTATATGTCGAACACTTAATTGTTTGCTCTGGGAAGGGGTGTGGTGGTATTGTGTTCCCCAAATATTGTGTACCTTAATAAACTTATCTGGGGTCAGAGAACAGAAAAGCCACAAGATACTTAGTCTAGAAAATGTTAGCACACGCCTTTAATCCTAGCATTCCAGAGACAGAAATCCCTCTGGATCTCTGTGAGTTCAAGGCCGCATTGGAAATAGCCAGGCATGGTGACTCACGCCTTTAATCCCAGAAAGCAGCCTTTAATCCCAGGGAGTGGTGGTAGAAAGCAGAAAGGTTTATAAGGCGTGAGGACCAGAAACTGGAAGCATTTGGCTGGTTAGGCATTTGGCTGGTTAAGCTTTCAGGCTTTGGAGCAACACAGTTCAGCTGAGATTCTTTCTAGATGAGGACTCAGAGGCTTCCAGTCTGAGGAAACAGGACCAGCTGAGGAACTGGCAAGGTGAGATAGCTGTGGCTTGTTCTGTCTCTCTGATCTACCAGCATTGACCCCAATAACTGGCCTCGGGTTTGATTTTATTAATAAGAACTTCTAAGATTCATGCTACAAAGGGGAGCTCACTGATGAGACGTTCATGCTTTGTATCTGAATTCAAACACTATAAATGACTAGTCATGAGCTCTATTTGCGTAGCTGGAAAATGTCTCTTTAAGTTGTATTTTTTAAAGGGAAAATAAGGCCTTGGTCAGGTGACTGTATAACCGAATGCCTCTGCTCTGGATTCTACCTCCATGAAAAGTAGATGACTACTGAACAGGAGGCCAGCCTCAGCTACATAGTGAAACCCTGTCTCAATCAAAGCCAACCTAGAAGATAGAAAGCACCCCAGAGGGAAAAAATCCAAGTCCCTCTGTCCTGAATAGGGTCCATCGCCAACACCTCTAGGTCCCTCTAATCCAGCGGTTCTCAGCCTTCCTAATGCTTCGACCCTTTAATGCAGTCCCTCATGTTGTACTGACCCCCAACCATAAAAGTATTCTTGTTGCTACTTCATAACTGTAATTCTGTTACTGTTATGAATCATAATGTAAATATTTTTGGAGACAGTGGTTTACCAAAGAGAAACTCTGCTTTAACCAACAGCCCTCTTTAAAAGATTGACCGTATATCCTATTATAAGGTACCAGCATGGGAGAATTTAAAGATCTGGGGTTGTTAAACCAGGCAGAAAATACAAATTTGTGTGTATTGTTATTACAACACTACTTAATTTCAATGCAACCATCTGTGCTGACAGTACTTGGGAAATTGGCAGTTTTACAATTTAAAAAAAAAAAACAAAAAACAAAAAAAAACACTTTCACTCTAACTCCGATCTGGAATGTCTCCCAAATATCCCAGCCCCTAGTGCTACCAAATGTAGCGGGACTGGTGGGAGGTGGGCCTTTGAAGGGGTTAGAGAACCCAGACACACACACATCCTTGACTTCCTTTTTTGATTCCTCACCTTACAGGGGTATCTTCGCTGTACCATGCTCCCCTGGCCATGGCAGGCGGCTCCCCACAGGCCCCAAAGCAATGGGGGCTGTAATGCATTGTACTGTGATGATACTGTCATGAGCTGAGCAAGTCCTCCCTCATCTCAGCATGGTTATGTCAAGAGTCCCCCAAACTGTCCTGGGTGAGCTGCTGGCCCAGTCAGGTTGACCCCCGGCTCTGTGACAGGGGCAGGGAAAGAAGCAAAAAGTGAAGCATTTCCAGCAAGGGGTACCGTTGTTGTATCCTGTGTATAAAAATGCCTGCCTGGGACAGGGCAGCTGGACGCTCACCCAGGAAGAGAAAGCTCAGGTCAGTGACCCTACTTGATTTCCGCTGGCTGTTGGAAGTCCACTGTGATGAGGTTTCCTTTGTCTGCTCTCCATCAGGCTGATCCAGTTTGTGCTGGACGTCAGGAGTGCCTGATTTGACGATGCTCTGATTATCGGAGGCTTCTATCTGCACTTGCTACTTGTGCGTGCTATATAATTAATAAACTCACTCGTTTGAAACCAAGAGTGGCTGTAGTAGATTATTCTCCAGACTATAAAACAGGACTAGTCTCCAATCAATGCATCATGCCAGGAGCCAAAACCATGGGCCAAAATGAGCTTTCTGTGTTCCTAAGTTGACTTATCTCAGGTACGCTACAGTAACAGAAGATGAACCCCACTTCTAACTAGTAAGTCATGAAGATATCTCCGACGCTGGGTGTGGTGCGCACCTCCCAGCACCTGAGAGGCCAAGGCAAGCAGACCTGAGTTCAAGGCCAGCCTGGTCTACAAAGCAAGTTCCAGGACTGCCAGGCTACACAGAGAAACCCTGTCTCAAGAAAACTAAAAAGAGAGATTAAAATGTCCTTTCACAATGATTATTTCACAGGAGAGCTAGGGAAAGCTAAGATTAGCCGAGAACACTGATGTTAAAAACTGGTTATAGTAAACACCACAGCTTGTGAGACGTTACCACTGAGCAGAACTAGATAAGGGAACTCACCCTCAGCCTGTGAGATGTTACCCTGAGCAGAACTAGATAAAGGGAACTCACCCACTGCTTGTGAGATGTTACCACTGAGCAGAACTAGATAAAGGGAACTCACCCACAGCCTGTGAGATGTTATCCTGAGCAGAACTAGATAAAGGGAACTCAGGTACTATTTCTTATAACTACACGAGTCTACAACTTGTCCCAATAAAATCTGCAATTAAAATATTCTTAAAGAGTCCGCATGCATACCAAACACGTGACAACAAAGTAGGAAGCAAAGATCTTTATTTTTTAAAAAATTTATTTATTAAAAACAGCAATTTCTAGCTAAATAATATAAAGCATTTAAATTAATTATTTCAAAGTATGTACACTGTATAAGTAAACACTTGAAACTGTACAGATTTAAACAAATATTCATTCAGCAAACAAACTGGGTCAGTACCACCTTCCCAGCACTTGGTAAGGTGTTGAGTGTTTTCAGAAATAGAAAATCAAATCCCAAGAACAAGTGTCTCCTGGAGATCACGTCCTGCTCTGTACATCAGACTACTGAGTCACAGTGCTGTACAACAATTATGCCCTCGCTTCTTTGGAAAGGCTATTTGAACACCAAATGTACATATAATACAGAGAACTGGATATTACAGTTTGTCACATTAGACATGTATTAATATAGTAAGTACAATCTTCCTAACTCATTCATTTCATAGCAAAGAAAAATATGGACCCTCTTACCTTCGAGTTTCCCAAAATATAGAGTAATATGCTCTACCAAGCAACGTCCACCACCAATTTACACTGGGTTGAAAAACAAGTGGCCTGTTGCATCAGGTCGGGTCACCCACACGCATACTGTGCAGGAAGGTGCTCCTGTCACTCACCTGCATCATGAGGTCGACTGCCCTATTTCAGAACCCCCGGGAACCGTCCCACCCTCAAGTCTACAGTCTGAGTAACTGAAGAAGCAATCTACAAAGCTACATTTACTCTAACACCAGGGTCTAAGCCAATCCAATCTCAAATTCAAAGAGGAATCTGTAGGAAAATTCAGGGATGCTTATAGTCCTTTGACCCTTGACTGGTGTCCTATTTAAGGTATGGGCAGTGTTTGCCACGCTTAGGTGTTCCGCTGTGGCAGGACTGGGGATCCCAGAAGGCTGGTGTCTAGTATAACATAGGCAACCAAAGAGTATCCACTTTATAAAGACTGACAGCAACCAAGGCCAGCAGAAGGCCAGCAACTAAGCTCCACTCCTGAGACCCACTCCTCACAGACTTCCCTCTCTCCAGGATGTGCCAGACTTAAGAGCCCATTACTGGTGCCTCCTCCCACACACTGGCGCCCATACTGGGAAGATCTGATACCTGAGACACACCTGTCTAGTGAGGAGAATACAGTTCAGGAGAGGACCTACATGAGGCCTTGGCTTATTGCAACTGCCTCACATCGAGTCCACAGGAAGATGATAGCCTGAGTCCAGGAAAAGCAAGATGTCTTCTTAGAAGCAACCAATCTACTCCCAGCTCCACCTCAAGATGGCAGGAGAAACACTGCATCAGGATACAGAAGGAAGATTTTCTAGTAGCAGTTACCGTGGACTGCCTGGTGGCTAATGCCTTGCAGTGTCCACAGGAGCAATCGTGACCCAGCAGCTTTCCAGTAGCTGAGTTCCTATGAGGTCCTTTACACTATCTATTGTAATCCACTTTTATTGCACAATCTCTGTGAAGGAACGTTTCCCTGTGAACCCGTGGCCACCTCTTAGACCTCTCCATTCCTGGAGACCGTCTCGATGAGGCAGCTACCCCTGCTGTCAATCTTTGGCATTTCCGTCTTCTCCCGCTTCACTCAGGTTTCCTTCTGCAGGCAGCATTGAGCAGCACACCCGTGTTTCTCAGGAGCCATCCTACACGGGGGTCTTGGGCATCTTTGCGGCTGCAGGACTCCTCAGGTCTCTCCCATGGGACAGACCGTTGACACCCAGGGTCCAAGGGGACTATTTAGAAACCGACAGCAGGAGGTTCAGCTGAAAAGCAGCAGAGAGGCCTGTGTTAGTTGCTCTATGGACTTTCCCCCTCAGAAGTCTCCAGTCCCAAAAGCATGAGGAAAGAAAAAGCTGAGATTTTTACAGCCGTGGGCGGCCCAGCAGGGAGCTGCACTCCACTGCCAAGTCCTCAGGCCACAGACAGTACACAGTAACGGTGATGGTAAAGCTCCACACAAACGCAGAAGAGGGAAGGCTGGACACACAACTCAGGCCACTGGTTTCTACCCAGTGATTTGGAAAGCACCACTGTAAGCTGAGTTCTTTCAGTGATGGTTTATTAGTTTTGTTTATTTGTGTAAGGTATAGCCAGGTTAGCCCTAAACTCAACATCCCCCTATCTCAGCTTCCTTAGTGCTGGAATTCAAATGATTTTTTAAAAAAAGGACAGAGACTCACGTTGTTTAGGCTAGCCTCAGACTCACTATTTAGCTGAAGGTGAGCTTCACTCTCTGATTCCCACCCCACCCCCGCCCCAAGTGTTCAGGTTAGGGGCATGCACTATGCAGGGCTGCAGGGTTTCTGTGGTGCTGGAGACTGACCCCAAGGCCTCCTGCACTGGAGGAAAGCACCCTACCAACCGAGTTTCACCTCCAGGCTTTAGGTGACTTTTTCAATGCCAGGAGCAGGCATGCTAGATGAGTTCTGGCTTACACACGAACTCTCATCCTCACAGGTAAGAGACTTGTCATTCATGCAATGTGCCAATAGGTGATGGAGGCCAGAGACTCCAGAGCCAGCTCTCTGTGGTCCCCCAGGCCATGGAGACCTGCAGTAAACAGCTGACTCCCCTTCTACATGGTAGCTGCTCTGGTTATTAGTTGTCACCTCATCTTCTCTATGACTGTGTACTTGCGGGAGAAAGGAGACAAAACCCCTGGGCTGTTCCTGCCAGGAATGAATGCAAACCCTGAAACTAGCTGTGTGAAAGAAACACGCAATCACCCAGTCTTCAGAGGAGCCCTCCTAACCGACAGGCAGAGCAGCCTCAGAAGGTTTCTTTTGTATCGAGGAGTACCAAGCAAGCATCTCCCACTTCCTCTCAAAGGAAGGGTTGGAGGGAAGCTAAAAGGAAGAGGTTAAAACCATCAGAGAAGTCAGGAACAGGGTAAAGAATGCAAAGGAGCTTCCTACACCATTCCTGTGTCTTTTCTGCTGCATGCTGGAGCTGCCATTTGGTTCTGGAATGCTCCCCAAAGGCCCATTTGTCCAAAGCTTGGTCCCAAGCCACTTAGTGCCAAGAGATGGCGGAACTTACAGGGAATGGGGCCCACAAGGAGGTCTCAAGTCTCTAAGAGAGGAGACCAGTTCCTTCCTCTTCCTTTTTGCTTCTTGGCCACTGCACCACATGCTTCTACCACAACTGCCCCAAATGGACCAGAAGCAATGGAGTCAACCAAGGATTTTTCTGGAGCCCACCAACTATGCCCCAAACAGGCTCTGTCTGTCTCAACGATGGAGGGCTGAGTAATACAACTGACTCTGATCGTCCAGCTACTCCACACCTATTTCCAAGCAATTCACAACGACTACAGAATAAAGACAATTAGACAGCTAAGATTCCGATTCCTAACCACTATGGTTAACCAAGCCTTCATCCCCAAACTCCCCACCATTACTACTTTCACTCAGAGACAGAAAGCACTGTGATGAGCACCTCCATGAGCCCCATCAGCCCAGCCCCACACATCTGTGCCTCACATTCAGACTTCCTTTAACACAACTGAGCTTCTCTGTCTACTGCTATGCTATGCTATGCTGTACTGTACTGTACTACACTACTCTACACTACTCTACACTACTCTACACTACTACACTGACTGCTTCTGAGACACGTTCTCTATGCAACAGCCCCCAGAACAGCACTAGAAAACAGAACAAGAGCTCTACAAACTCACCCTGTTCCACAATTCTGACTTGGGAATGACAAGACATTTTATATAATTCAAAGGCAAAATTAAGGCCAGCAAGATGGCTCAGTGGGTAAAAGGTGCCTGTCACCAAACCCGAGGACCTAGGTTTGATCCCCAAGAACACACAATAAAAGGACTGTCTTGCCTAAGTTGTCCTCTGCCCTCCACATACATGCTGTGATGCGTGCTCACGTGCATGTGCACACGCACTCACACACACACACACACACACACACACACAGACACACACACACACACACAATAAAGGTAATTAAAAAATACTACAAAAATAAGGAAAAATAAATCAAAGTGGGGAAACTTTCTAAATATTACAGTAAGCCTAAATGGGCATTTTAAATGACTTTTTTTTTTTTTTTAAAGTTTAGAGGCTAGAGAGAAGACTCGGTGGCTAAGAGCACAGACTGCTCTTCCAGAAGACCTGAGTTTTATTCCCAGTACCCATATCAGGTGGCTCACAACCACTTGTAACCCCAGAGGATCCAACACCTGTGGCCTCTATAGGCACTCGTACACACACACACACACACACACACACACACACACACACACACACAATTAAAAACAATTTTTAAAAGTTTAAAATCTTAGCCAGGTGGTGGTGGAACTCGCCTTTAATCCCAACACTTGGGAGGCAAAGGCAGGTGGATCTCTGAGTTTGAGGCCAGCCTGGTCTACAGAGTGATTTCCAGGACAGTCAGGGCTACACAGAGAAACCTTGTATCAAAAGAAAGGAAAAAAAACTAAAGTTTTAACTGCAGAACACTAGTAACACAAGTAGCCATAACTTTTCCCAATAGGACCCCAACCATTCACATACACAGCTGGAGGAATGAAGGAGGGCCGGAGGAAAGGAAGGAGGGAGGCAGGAAGTGAGGAAGGAAGGAAGGAGGGAGGGAGGAGGGAGGGAGGAGGGAGGAAGGAGGGAGGGAGGAGGGCCGGAGGAAAGGAAGGAGGGAGGCAGGAAGTGAGGAAAGAAGGAAGGGAGGGAGGGAGGAGGGAGGAAGGAGGGAGGGAGGAGGGAGGGAGGAGGGAGGAAGGAGGGAGGGAGGAGGGAGGAAGGAGGGAAGAAGGGAAAGAAGAATGGATGGGAGACATGGTTCAGTGGTTAAGAGCACTTGCTGCTGGAGGACCCAAGTTTAGTTCCCAGCACCCACATTCTGCAGCTCACAACCACCACTTCAGCTTGAGGGGACCCGACCACCCTCTTCTGGCCTCCACAGACACCTGCATACCCACACAGAGACCCAGGCATATACAAATAATTTAAAATTTTTAAAAAGTAAATCTAAAAAAAAAAATTAAAAACCACATGCTGCAAAATGTGTGAGCCTTGAAGGTGTGCTAAGTGACAGACCCCAGTTAGGAAAGACAGTGTACAACACCACACGATGACATGCCCAGAATAAGCAAATTCATGAAGATGAAGGGAGAAAGGAGAGAGGGAGGGCTGGTGACTGTTAACTGTGAGGGGTTCTTAAGGGAGTAATGAAAATGTTCCAGAATCAGATGCTAGTGACGGCTGTCTTGTAAATATACTAAAAACTACTGAGCTCTACATTTTAGCAGGAGAATTTTGTGGTATATGAACTGCATCTCTTTAAAGAAGAATGCAATTCTCCCCACAGCTTTCTTCTCCCTGTTACAGTAATATTCCTAGAAGTATCTACACTGGTGGTCTCACATCCTCCCCAATCTCTCCTCACACTTCTCTAAGCTCTCCTGACCACTAACTTGACCACTACCCTGACCATTCCTGAGACTCTCTAGTCCTGAAGGCAAGAAATGAGTTATTCTCCAAATGCCAAGCTACTCCTACTACATAATAGGAGTCTGGTCAAACTTTCCTGGCTGAATTGAATAATGAAATGAATGCTGACACAAACTGAGCTCTCATTTAGGTTTTTAAATTTAGAAAGAAGAAAAAACACACAGAAAAAAGTCCAGCATCGATTCTAATTCCTAAAATAAGGTCCATTCAAGCACTTGTATGCTGGCCTGTGTTTGGAACAGAGTGATTTGGCAAGCTAACGCACTGAGTCTTTCACAAACAGGTCATCCATTATCAGAACGGATTAAACAAGAAACTAAAGCTCTAAAACCATTCCCCAGAGTTAGACACAATTCAAAGTCTGAATTCTTACTCATCAAAATAAAACAGTGTAGAGGTGCTCGAACATGTTATCTGCTCAAGGGAAATAAATAAGGGGCCTGAAAGACTCAGAGGCCCGTAGTCTGTGGATACCTGTTCCATGGAGGGACAAGCAATGATCTGGATGTCTTCAGGGCTGAACTCTTCCTTTAGCAGAGCATGGAACTTCTGGTAGACTTGCTGAATGTTATTCTTAGAAAGAAGAAGGAGAGACCGTATCAGGCAGCCCAGGGGATATATGCACACGTCATAAACAAGAAACACTACGAGTATTAAACCATCACAGTTCTCGCCAAAATGAGTAGAGGAAATATATTTTTATGAGATTACCAAAGACATATAATTTGTACTTTAATATTTTACATGCTAGCACAACCTGATGAAGACTTATCAGATAATTCCTGGAAACATTAAACTCTCATATAACTTATCCCCCCAGAGCATAATAAGTCTTCGGCAATTTCTTACACAAAAGATAATAAAGTTTCAAGACACATAAAATGCACTTAAAAAAAAAAATCAACCAATGCCTTGGGTAAAGCTGTGAACTCAACACGAACTGGAAGTTATGAGTCTTAAATCTACTCTGACACTTAATCCCTTGGTGGCTGTTACAAGTCATTTATTTCCTCTACTCCCCAGTAAAATGGGGCATAAATCCTGAAATGCTGCTCTCCCAAGTATTGGGCCACAGTGCAAAGTGCAGATCTGATTGGTTTTTTTTGCTTATTTATTAATTTCTACTTTCAAAATTAACAAAAAACTTCAGAGGAAGTGAGCAAGGAATAAGATATAAGCAGACAGACGTAGGCTTTGGCGCCTCTAAGATCACAGAGAGCATTAACATCACTAACATCCTGAAATGTCTGTAGGAAGAGAAAATGACAGGAAGAAAAGCACACTTTAGTCACCAACCAATATGCTACCACACCACTCACCCTAACAGGCTTAAACAAGATGAACTCGGTGTCCTTATTGGACAAGTACAGTGACATGCTTCTCAATGTCAGTGGCAGCTTTGTTTTTATTGTCTTGTAAGCAGTGGCCATGAGGTCATTGACTTTTGCTGCAAAAAAATTACCCTTATTAGTGTTACAAAGAAAAAGAAAATTTTCCATTTTAATTCAGAGGGAAATAGAAAAAAATAGCAAAGATTTTTTCCCCCAAAATCTTTATTTCCCCAAAGAATCTGTTCCCTACATCTTGCTATTTATCAAGTTTAATCACAAGCCCTCTGAACATTCATTAAGTATATGCTACATACAAACTCTAAAACCCAAGGACTAATAGCCAGAAGTTCCCCCAGCATGATTCAGGACATTCACAGGCTCTGTAATTTGTACCTTTGGAACTTGAAGGTAAAAGATGAGGTTTAAAACTTTTAATTATCTTTAGAGAAACAGTAGGAGGGAGTTAGTAAGAAACAAGCCTCTCCACGTGCAGAGCTGACCCCAGGCAGGTGGCTCTAGCTATTTGGCTTGGCCCATTCAGAAGATGCTTATCTACACATGGTGAAGCCGAACTGTGTACCCATTTATTACGTTCTTAAACTTCTGGGCCAGACAGAAAAGAAATTCCAAGTTTTTAAGTAAAGATCTATGCACCTGAAGTGTAGCATCTGAAAGGGCTATGTGGAAATAAGTGTAGTCAGCCATCTGCATGAAATATTCAAGAGGAAAAGATGATTCACAATTTCTAAAATGCTCAACCTCACTCAAAATTCAATACAAATTAAACCAGTGAAATATTGGTAAAAGGATTTAGATTTCCATGTTGACAAGGTATAGAGAAATAGGTAAACAACCTTCAACATCCTTTGGTTAACATAAAAAACATTCAAAGGAAAACAAATGAAACAAAAAACTCCAAGCCAGGCACAATGGTGCACCCTTGCAATCCCAGCATTCCAGAGAGCATATACATACAGTTTACTACAGAGTATTGGAAACCTGACTGAAACATTAACTATAGTCATTAGTAAAACGACTGAAGGAATCACGGGGTGGTGAGGTGTTCTATGTACCCACCGAACAGAATGAACAGTGGGACACCCTGGGATCAAAGGGCTGTAGAACAGGAGCCTTGTGTTCCGTCTTAGTGAAAGGTAAGGAGGACGATCCAATCTCATTGGGACTACTGCAGCCTGTGTGTGCTGGTGTATGTGTGTGTATGTATGTATGTATGTATGTGTGGTGTATATACAAACAACTCGGGGAAAAGATGCTACAGCCACCGTTATCTTCGAGAGGACTAGTTTACATACACAGAGAGTCAGGGCAATTTTTATATCATGTAAAAACGTTTAGTTGACAGAAGTTTAGGCAAAAACATGGTAGGAATGTCAAATGCTCTCAGGCATTGCTCATTTTTCCTTAAATAAAGGAAGTCTCCTTCAAGGTCCTTCCTCCCTGGGTTCTGGCTCCATCACCACTAAAATACTTTAGGGGTCACTAAATTAGACTTGAAAGCTCTCAGTAACCACAAAGTGGGTGCACAGGCTGGTGAACCCACTACCCAAACAGATGTATCTCCTGGCTTCAGTTAACAAATTGACATTTAATTTATAATGCATGACATAACCTCCCCAGAACCTGAGCTTAGGGTGGAAGGCCCAACAGTTTCTAGACTGCTCTCCCTGATCCACCTCAAGAGGCCCATAAATCTCTCTGACATTGAAATGAGGGTGTTACTCACTACAGACCATGAAAACCAACCCCATACTTCCAAGGTGGCTGAAGGGGCAGAAGACATATTTACAAGATAGTGAATGATCCCATCAGGGAAAAAAAAATACACTAAATAACAAAACAGAAGCCCTATTCCAATCTATCTTGTTATCTAATGCTTTACTAATGGCGAATTAAGTAAAAATGAAGCCCACGATACCCCCAACATGGAACTGTTAGAATACCTTTTGAGAAAAATCACAGGCCCTACTTCAAGAGAAAGGATCTTTCCAGAAAGGAAAGAGCGTCAGTTATCTGTGCACTGAGTGCCTGGGCTTGGCTGCATTAACATGCTATGCCTGCCTGCCAGTGTTCTCTATTTGAAGAAAGATGCATTGTACCTCAGAGTTCCATTTACATGAACACTCTGACTACAAACCAGCTCCTACTTCTAAATGAGCACTGTAAGAGACTAAGACCTTAAGCCAAAGGCTGAAATGAATTCAAGAGAACAACCCCAAGACCACGCTGCCTAGGGACTGCCGGTGTCCTAACTGAGGAGCAGGGGTCGGCACAATGGCGGCCTGCAGTTAGAATTCCACCCCTGGCAGTGGAAGACGGACTGCCTTTGGACAATATGCTGCTCTATCAAATATGCTTTGCTTTTTGTTGTGTTGTCTGTCTGTTTGTTTCTGTTTTTCAACACAGGGTCTCTCTGTGTAGCCCTGGCTGGCCTGGAACTTGCTCTGTAGGCCAGGCTGAGGCTGACCTCAAACTCCAAGTGCTGGGATTAAAGGTGTCCCCTACACGGCCAGGTTTTTAAAAGATGTTACTCTCAAATAGGAGACAAGTGTTTGAAACAATGAAGAGACAGATACACTGTCTCCACCGTGGTCGCCAAAAAGCAGAAGAACATCTTCAATGCACACACAAGGGACTTGGAAACAAAACTGTCTCCCTCCAAAAACAACTGCTGACAGCTGGCTAAACTCTAAATGTTGGGGTTTTTTTGTTGTTTTTTTGTTTGTTTGTTTTGGTTTTTCGAGACAGGGTTTCTCTGTGTAGTTTTGGTGCCTGTCCTGGAACTCACTCTATAGCCCAGGCTGGCCTCGATCTCAAGAGATACCTGGCTCTGCCTCCCAAGTGCTGGGATAAAAGGTGTGCGCCACTACCACCCAACTAAGCTGTCTAAATTTTTTTTGCTAAAGGCTTTTTCTGTTTGGCAGGTAGAGGGGATCTCCAGTGTTAGGCACTAGACATCTAGAGTCACACCCCTTTGGGTTATTTTTAGCACATTTTTAAATGACATTTTCAGCTAACATTAACCAGAATAAATTTTGTTACATTGTATTTCTGGCCATCCCATGACCCATATTTTGAAATTGAGACAGTGGTGAAGGAACAGCATCTTCGTCATGGAGAAACCATTTCTAAGTTGGAGGCCTGCTTCTTGAGAGATCCAAAGAGTGCCTCTGGCTTCCTGTCCGTAGGGATCGGCAGCTGCAGGTACCTAACTGGAATCACCTTTATAATACCATTGCTTTTCTGTAGAGTAAGAAAGCCATGCCTGTTAGGTCTGCATTTCCTTTGAATGGGGGATGATACAACCTCATGCAGGTGACTTTTAAAGTCCATACAGCATGTTTACCAACAGCTTGGGGAAGAAGTTATAATGGCGGTTACCTTTGAGAGAAGGACTAGTCTGCAGGTGGAGAATAAGAAGTACTTTCCATTTCACATTTTTCACAGGTCAAATTTTAATGCCATATAAAAATTTGGATTGAAGCTGTCCTATCTCAAGATTTTCAGTCATAAATGTTTTGGGTTAATTTGAAGTAGAAGAAGTAGCTAGCACTGTCTTTAGGAAGATGTGTACATCTTCACCATCTCAATTTCAAAATATGGGTCATGGGATGGCCAGAAATATAATGTAACAAAATGTATTCTGGTTAATAGTAACTGAAAATGCCATTTAAAAATGTGCTAAAAGTAACCCAAAGGGGTGTGACTCTAGATGTCTAGTGCCTAACACTGGAGACCCCCTCCACCTGCCAAAAAGAAAAAGCCTTTAGCATAAAAAATTTACATTTATGGAAGAGAGTGACTGGAAATATCTCAAGTGAATCGCAAGTCAGGCGGTGGAACTGCCTGCCAAATCCAACTGACGCCTTCATTTTTACACGTTTTCCCCAAACACTCTAAATTGTCAACAGAGGATGTAACTTGGAGAAAAATAAGGAAGAAACTAGTGGCCCAACATTTCCTCAGTGCTGAAAAGGAGTGCATTCCCTCCATCCCTCCTCCTGTGCGGCACCGTGCTCCCACTAAAGCCCAAGTCTGCGGGCTCAAAGGCCCCGGAAGTCAGGCTTTGTTTTTAACTGAGTAAACTTCCAAACCTCCTCCCCTCTGGAAATGAACGTTTGTCAGACGCAAGCAGTGCTGGCCAAGTGAGCCCTGTCATCCCCAAGCGGAATCTGCCTTTAACCCACATCTAGTAACCCAAAGCAACAGGAACCCATGGCCCAGATGTCCCAGAGAGGCCTACACATACCCAGATTAGTAACATCCTAAAAGAAGAATTCCAAGAAAGTAAAATCCAGATACCTGGTTGAGCCCAAGGCTGCTGTGAGAGGGTGTATTTGGGGCCTCCCTGACTGGCCATGGTTTTTAATGCTGACACCTAGTAGAGGAAATAAAAGCAGAGGTTTCATTTCACCAATGGCAAATAAACAGGAACTGCTCTCAATACACAGCACCATTTAAACCTATTAAATAAGGCACACTGGTAATCCCATGCACAATCCTAGCAAAACTGCAGAGACCCTCACAAGCTTTTACAGCTGGACTTTTTTTTTAAATAAAACTCTTGTGATTTTAAAGCATGTGTTATTCTAGGAAGAAAAACAAACAAAAACAAAACAACAACAACCTATCAAGCATTCTGCCTAAGACCTTTCAGGACAGGAATCTCTGAAAGAATTTCACCAAAAAAACCCAGTCCCTCCTAGAAAGACCGCTGTGCTACTACTGAGTCATTATCGTTGGGAAAGGGTTGCCATAACTGCACGAAAAGCTCCTCACAAGGACTTTTCCCCCTTCTTTTTTAACCCCATCACAGGCATAGGAAATGTCATTAAAACAAACAGTAACCAGGCTAGAAGAGGCCTGGAGTTTAGTTCCTGACACCTGTAATTCCAGCTTCTGGGGCAGGATGCTCTCTTCTAGACTCCACAGGAATGCACACAAATGGCATACATTCACACAGACACAGGCACATAGACATAGACACACACACACACACACACACACACACACACACACACACAAAAGAATTTCAGCTGGGCATGGCAGATGCACCTGCAGAGTCAGCATCTGGGAAGCTAAGGAATAAAGTACAAGAGTTTGAAGCCAGCCTGGGCTACATAGTGAGACCCTATCTCAACACACAAACAACAAAAAAAACAAGGTATTCAAGTATCATACAAGGCATACTTGGCCAATATATGCTGAAGATATACACTTAGAAGCCACTTTTGTATTTTTCATTCTGCTAAAGCAGCAGAGGAAATAAATACAAATATGTCAACCTAGCTATTAGATAGGAAATTTGATGGGAATAAACATAAACTACTTTTTTGGGGGGGTTGGGGGGGATTGGCTCGAAGCAGGGTTTCTCGGTGTAGCCCTGGCTGTCCTAGAACTCATTCTGTAGACCAGCTAGCCTCGAACTCAGAGATCTGCCTGCCTCTGCCTCCTGAGTGCTGGGATTAAAGGCATGCACCACCACCCAGTGCATGAACTGCTTTTTAATGGATAGACATGGAGCAAAGGTCCAAACCACTAGAAAGACTGAAGCATTAACTCCAACTTTCCCATAAGGGCAAACTATTCTGACAAAGGGCAGGCAGAGCAGCATCCAAGCGTTAACTGAGGTCTCCTTCACCTTCTCTCTAGTTCTGCCTTGTCTCTACTTCTACTCCAGAAAAGTCCAGACCTTTGCTCTGACGGCCCATTGCAGACCTCATCTCTACCCCCTTCCACTCAATTTCTTCGTGCTTTATTTTTATTGTTGAGATGCAGCTTTGAAAATAAATTATAAATGGGTGAATGTGGTGACACATACCTTTAATCCCAGCACTCAGGAGGCAGAGGAACCCACATTTCTGTGAATTCAGGCCAAACTGGCCTATATCGTGAGTCCTAGACTAGCCAGGGCTAAACAGTGAGACCTTGTCACAAATAAGTACATATAAATTAATTAAAATAAATTACATATATTATTATAAATTAGACAATGCTAATGGAAAAATAAATTTACCTTTGGTATACATTACCCCAATATTTTCCAGTGTAAATATACTCATGTATTCACTTATAAAAATGGGAACACAATGTTTATAACTTTTTTCTAGTAGCTATATTCTAGACCTTTTTCTAGCCCTGAAAGTTTTGTTTTAATAATAACCACTGCCTACTACTCCACTGACTGTTCTAGGATCTCATTAATTCTCTAATAACTTAACTTGGGCTTTTTAAAAAAAGAAAAACAACAGCATCATACTATATAGACCAGGCGGGCCTGAAGCACACTCTGTAACCAAGGCTGGGACTGGATCCACAGTCTTCCTCCATTTTTAGTTAGGGTTTCTATTGCTGTGAAGCAACACCATGACCACAGCAACTCTTATGAAGAAAGCATTTAATCGGGGCCTTGCTTACAGTTTCAAAGGGTCAGTCCATTATCATCATTGTGGGACAGGGTGGCAGGCAGGCAGACATGGTACTAGAGAAGGAGCTGTGAGCCACATCCTGATCCACAGATAGCAAGCAGAGAGAGCAAGACACTGAACCTGGTGTGGGCTTTTGAAACCTCAAAGCCCACCCCCAGAGACACACTTCCTCCAAGAAGGACACACCCACCAATAAGGCCACAACTCCTAATCCTTCTAATCCTTTCAAATAGTGCCACTCCTGGTGACTAAACATTCAAATTTATGAGCTTATGGAGGCTATTCTTATTCAAACCACCATATCCTCCCTCAATGTGTGCCACCATGCCTGGCCAACTGTTTGTTTAAAAGCACAAAGACTTCTATATTCATCCTGTTTACTATCTGCATAATTTACTTCTCTTTAAGTCAAATCAAGGCTCGTTTCTTCAGGAGTTCTCCTAGGTCTGCAGAGGCCAACCCTCCTAACAAAGACAGCCAGAGACAGAAAGGAAGAAGAGCTTTCCTCAACCGGCTCATCTCTTACAGCGCCTGGAGAAGAGTGAGGACCACGGCCCCCTACCTCACTGCTCCCGCACTTTAATGCTGATGTAGTTTATATCTGGATTTCCCTACCAGGTTACAATTCCTTGACTGCAAGAATTAAATTTATATGGTCAAATTCTACTATATGCACTACATTAAGAAAAATCTTAATTTATACATACCATGGAAACTAACAATACTTCAGAGGGAATGATAAAAATATACTTACAAAATTTTATCAAACAAAAAAATGGAAAGCTTTTGCCTGTGAGTTTTAGCAAAGGCCAGCTCCACCAGAAGGAAATACTATAATGCAGTCATATATATATATATATATATATATATATATATATATATATATGACTCAAATATAGCATATATAAATGATGGAAAACAGAAAGCTCCTTCAGAATACCCTGATTTATACTTTCCTGACACAGAAAAACTTTAGTTCAGTTCCATCTTCTTTTACTATAGCTTTTCTGAGGAGCTTTACAATCACAAAATCCTTACACATTATCTTATGCAGTCCTCATAACAGCCTCAGATAGCATGGATGGTTGCTGCAGCTTTCAGCAAAAGGTTTGAGAGGGAGACGGGAAGCCACCCACTTGCTGGTGATTTCAGTTGGGAGGTGGCAGACAAGGGTCCAGGCCCACCCAGCTCACCCAACTCCAAATCATTGTGGTGGTTTGAAAGGAAATGGCTCACACAGGGAGTGGCACAATTAGGAGGTATGGCTTTGCTGGAGTAGGCATGGCCTTGCTGGAGGAAGTGTGTCATTGTGGGGGTGGGCTTTGAGGTCTCAGATGCTCAAGCCACACCCAGTGAAACAGTTCTCTTCCTGTTGCCTGAGATCAAGATGTCTGCCTGCATGCCACCATGCCCTGCCATGACGATAATGGACTAACCCTTTGAAACTGTAAGCAAGGCCTCAATTAAATGCTTTCCTTTATAAGAGTTGCCATGGTCATGGAGTCTCTTCATAGAAATAGAAACCCTAACTAAGACAGGAATTGGTACCAGGGTATTGTGATAGGCTTGATCATGTTTTTGTTTGAAGGAATGTGGACCTTGGAACTGTGGTTTAGAAAAGCAGTTGATCGCTTTAAGTGCTGCTTAATGGGCCATCCTAGT
Source organism: Peromyscus eremicus (assembly GCF_949786415.1). NCBI lineage: Eukaryota > Metazoa > Chordata > Mammalia > Rodentia > Cricetidae > Peromyscus > Peromyscus eremicus. The sequence goes on along the minus strand of NC_081425.1, from coordinate 46,637,450 downwards.
AGGAACATGAAAGACAGTGGTGCTGAGTGTGATCTGAACTGTGGGTGCCTGGCTCAAGAGGTTTCAGAGCAGAGAATGTAGCTGCTTTTTGCCCATGTCCAAAGAGCATGCCTGAGGCTAAAGTGAAGAGATTTGGATTAATTCTGTTGGCAGAAGAAATCTCAAAAGAGTCTAGTATAGACTCTGTCCTGTGGTTATGGGTGTTGACTCTAATGAATATTTATAAAGAAAAAGTACAAATTGAGCAAGGAAAAATACAAAATGTACAATTTGAAGAGAAAAGGAACACCAAGAAGTGGAATGGAACTAAGTGTTCAAGGAGATAAACAGATTAAGAAATGAGATAAAGGAAGTGGTGACCTCAGGGCAAAATCCCACCCAGCTAAGTTTCCAACTTGTGAAATTAAAGAAAATCTTAGAGCTGGGTGTGGTACACGCCTTTAATCCCAGCACTCCTGAAGCAGAGACAGGATCTCTGAGTTTGAGGCCAGCCAATTCCAGAACAGCCAAGCTCAGGCAATGAAGGAAATGATGGAAAACAGAAAGCTGGTAACAATGTAATTAAATGAGGGGCCATGTTCCAGCCCCAGTAAGAAGCAGAACTTGGCAGCTTCAGCCACGTGGTTCGGGCTTTAGAATCAAGAATAGAAGTAAGAAGTTATGAAACCTTTCTCCATGACTAAGGTAAGCTGCTAAGGCCAGGCATGTGTCAGGGATGTCTCTGAATGGAGGCCTAGAGAGGCCATTGGGTGAAGCTGTGAAGTTGAAGTGTGGATCACATTGGAGACCCCAAGATATTGGAGATGCCAGAGCCATGGGAAACCTGCCAAGGAAAGTTGCTAACAGGGGATGGAACCAGCCCAAGAGAAAGAAGTATGTTGCAGTCAACAAAGCTGAAAGGAGTTGGAGATCTAAGGAGTGTTTTGACATCAGACATGGAGATGCAGAGTTTGGAATTTGCCCAGCTGGTTTTCAGTCTTGCTTTGGTCCAGTATTTCCTCACTCCCTTCGTTTTGGAATAGTAATGTATATCCTGTGCCATTACATATTGGAAATATGTGATCTGCTTTTTGATTTTGATTTTATAGGGGATTACAGTTATGAATCTCAGAAGAGACTTTGAACTTTAGACTTTTAAATAAGTTTGAGATTGTTATATGAGACTATGGGGACTTTTGAAGTTGGACTGAATGCATCTTTGCATTATGATATGGCTACAAGCCTATGGGGGCCAGGAGTAGAATGTGGTGGAAAGGAAATGGCCCCCATAGGAAGCAGCATTACTAGGAGGTGTGGCTCTGCTGGAGTAGGTGTGGCTCTGTTGGAGTAAGTGTGGCCTTGCTGGGTGGTCTTTGAGGTCTCCTGTCCTCAAGCTATTCCCACTGTCACAGTTCACGTCCTGTTCTCTGAGGATCAAGATGTAGAACCCTCGGCTCCTTCTCCAGCACCATGTCTGCCTGTGTACCACCATGCTCCCCATCATGATGATAATGGACTAAACCTCTGAAACTGTAAGCCAGTCCCAATTAAATGTTTTCCTTTATAAGAGTTGTCATGGTCATAGTGTCTCTTCATAGCAACAGAAACCCTAACTAAAACAGTCCTGTACTTTTTCTATACCTACTATGACTCAAAGTCCTATTTAATAGTTTAAAGCAACATGTATACCATAGTAGTCTAGAATAAAAATGTATTGCAGATCTTAAAGCCTTAAAGAAAATAATCTGAACCAAATATTTTCATACATATATCTATCTCAACATTTACCACAGTATTTATTCTCTAGGGTCAGCTATATTTTTTGAGAAAAAGTTGTTTTTCCAGGGGCAATGTGATGGTTATTTTTACTTTTCAACTTGATGGAATAGAGAATCACTTGAGAGACTGGCCTCTGGACATGCCTGTGAGGGGTTACCTTAACTGAGTTAACTGATGTAGAAAGACCTACTCATTGTGGATAGTACCATTCCCTGGGCTGGGATCCTAGACTATCTAAAATAAGAAAGTGAGAGCTGAGCACAAGTAATCTTCACTCTGCTTCTTGACTGCAGATATAATGTGACCGGCTGCCTCAGGCATACAGTGCAATAACTTCCCTGTCATGATGGACTGTAACCTTGAACCTCCACCCTTAATTTGCTTTTTTGAGGGTATTCTATCGTGTCAACAGGATAGTTAAGACAGGCAGAAAAATGAACCAGAGAAATATATATGTTATAATATATATTGTTTTATATATTCTTATATAGATAAGAATATATTATATATGATATATATTCTTCTGGTTCATTTATATATTTATATTATACATACACACCATACATAAATATGTGTATGTGTACATATATATGTATATATGTGTTTATAGTGTGTGTGTGTATTCCTATACTTTATTTTTCTCAGAAAAAACTATCAGATCAAAAATCAAGGAGGAACACAGTTGAACAAGATACAAAAAGGTTTATCCCACATACAACTGATGATTCAAAGCTTCATTTCTCAATCTGTGAAAGTCACTTCCCTAAGTTAGTCTGGGTACCAGGGATATGGTAATGATATAAGAAAATCATGAGTTCGGGGCCAGCCTGGTCTATAGAGTGAGTTCCAGGACAGCCAAGGCTACACAGAATCCCTCTCTTGAGAAAAGAAGAGAGAGAGAGCATCAAGAAATGAAGCATCTCATCAGAGTCTCAGGAAAGGAGTGTACAAGCACACGCTGGTTTGTAGCTGGTGAAGGGGACCATCTACAGCTCATGAAGGGACTGCACTCACATCTACACAGTCTGAGTCAAAGAACAAGCCTCCTGAATACTAAAAATGTCCTCTATGTACAACATGGCTTGTTTTGCTGTACCAACCTATATTTGCATTTTTTTCAAATGAGCCTGAACACAGAAGCAAGCCGAGGACATATTATTAATGAGGCTTATATTCAAATGGCACATAGTCAAATCAACAAACAGAACTATAAACACTGGTTAGTTAGTAGAGTGTTTGCCCTAGCATACACAAGGCCCCGAGTTGTATAATAGATATGGTAGCACATGCCTGCAATCTGAGCTGAGCTCTTGGGAGATACTGGCAGGAGAGGCAGAAATTCAAGGTCATCCTTGGCTATATCAGAAGTTCAAGGCCAACCTGAACTTAAGACCCTGTCTCAAAAAAATAGAAAGAAACTATGACTGCTGCCACACAGATCCTAAACAGGAGCCAGAGGGACAGATTCCAGCAAACTGAGAATCCCAACCAGCACAGAGAAGACTTACAATGTAGATAATAGAACACACCAAACAAGGCTCAGCTCTAACCAGCTCTGCAGTGTTATAGCTTCTTCAAAACTACATGCTGTTAAGCTCACATTCAGAGCTGCAAACCAGCTTTTGTGGTAACTTCCCTAGGAAGACACAGTAAGAGCCAGACTTACTCTCCTTCCACTATGTTCTCACAACTCAAAAGCAAGCTAGGAAAGGAAGAAAGGACTAGAAAGTCTGCACCTTCGTCATAAACTCCTCCAGCTGCTCTACAAATAACTTGGTCTGCTGCTGAATGAACTGCTCACAGGCTGACTTCAGGTGACGGTCTACATCCTTCTTAGAATCCAGGTAGTGTTCTCTGATCTCAGGAGTCCCCTAAAAAAGATAAGACAATTTCCTTCTGTTTGCATGTGCCTAGAAATTACCAGACATGTAAAGAATATTATTTAGCTCCCACCACCAATGAAACAGAGTCCTTCTCACCTCCAACAAGAACTCTATCAAGGCATTGTTGCTATTCAGCCTAAAAAATCTCGGAACAGTCATAGGGTTCAGGATTTTAAATGCTGCATCTGTGAAACAAAATTACTCATCCAGTGAACAGGTACAGGTTCAACAGAGAAGCCCTGGGCAGCAGCAGCTCTCTACTGATGCCAAGCCAGGAAGTATTCATCCTCACTAGGTCCCCATCAGGAAGGGCTGAGTGAGATGAGCACCGGTGATGACTATACACATTCCCACACAGTCATTTCCAAAAGTCACAGTTATAAAACTACCATTAATCATAATGATCTATTTATAGAAAAAATGATGAACAGGATAATACATAGAATTTCAATGCTTTGCCTTTAGATGTTAAACAGAATTTTTTAAAAATTCACATACTTACCCAGCTTCTTTATGATCTTGGCTGGCACAGAAATTTATTTACTTGAATGACAGTGAATAAACGAATATGTCAGCCAAGAAGAAAACACCAAGAGGACATATTTACCTTAACCTCCAGACTAACTAGAATCTCTGAGAGTACTGACTGAGGTCTCATTGATGTTCAAATGCAATAAGATATACATACCATTAGTCATGAGAGGTTAGAGGCTTAAAAGTTAAGATAGGAAGTATTATTAAGTGACAGCTTTCAAAAGACTATGGCTTTGCTTTCCCAGGATGAAAAAAGCAAAGCATACACTGCTCCCAGTCCTGCTCTGTAGCACATGCCACGGTCCTAAGTACTACCTGGACCTGGGGCTTAGTGAAAAGGAACCTCTGTCAGAGTCAGTACTCACGAGAGACTGTTCACAGTGAACAGAGCCAAGTCACCAACCACATGGTAGATTCAAATGACCTTCAGAATATGGTAGGGAAAGACATCCTGCCAAAATCTTAGTCTATTTCATTTTCTCACATCTCAGCAGACTTAGAGCAGAACCAAGTGGCAGCAACATCCAGATTAGAAAGCAATGAAAGTGAACAATCATGCTGCATCCTATCACCCAAACAAAGGCCATCAGCAGCCACGAGCTCCACGCAGTTCAAAGCCCCATCCTCATACCTCACACCAAGAGAAGAGAGTCAACCAGGGAGCAAGGGGAAGACGCTCCTTGTGCAAATATGCTTTGGGCACTCTTTAAAAGCAAAGCCCAGAAAACCTGAATCCCATTTAAAAGTAAAAATGACCAATTATATGAATAATACCCACAGGCTTTACAAAGCCAAACAGCATTTACTGTGATGATCATATGACAGCGTTAGGAGAAACACAGGGCCACCTGCTTTCAAAGGACTCAATCAGGAGACCAACACGGACTCAGCCGAGTTAAATCAAGCCCTCACTTTCAGATAACCACAGTGATAGGGAGCTAAAAGCCTGCTATCTTTGGGATTCTTTACTAGGCATTTCTGAATCACAGAACACAGAAAATAATTAGGGTCACTAGTCCTTCAATTGCCTCAAGATTAAGAGGGAAGTTAATTCATTACACAAATGAATGCTTAAGGAATAAAAGCTTAAATGTCTGAAAATCATTAAGGAAAAAAACAGCTTACAAAAATCTGTAAGAGAAACAAATAATATTTATGGTGTGTCCTTAACTATTTACAATCAACAGCTCAGTATATATTTTGTATGTATGTATTTTGATCTCTTAAAAAGCTATTAATTAGAGGCTGGAGAAGTGACTCAATGGTTAAGAGCACTGACTGCTCTTCCAGAGGACCTGAGTTCAATTCCCAGCACCCACACGGCAGCTCACAACTGTCTGTAACTCCAGTTCCAGACGACCTGACACCCATGGCAAAACACCAATGCACATTAAAAAAAAAAAAAGGCCAGGCGGTGGTGGCGCACGCCTTTACTCCCAGCACTCAGGAGGCAGAGGCAGGTGGATCTTTGTGAGTTCGAGGCCAGCCTAGTCTACAGAGCGAGATTCAGGAAAGGCGCAAAGCTACACAGAGAAACTCTACCTTGAAAAACAAAACAAAACAAAACAAAAACAAAAAACAAAAAATCTGTTAATTCGGAAACAAATAATTAGGAGAAATGAATCATCTTTTCCAAGATGAGTCAAAATCCTACATATTTCACATCACCTTGCTTAACAATAAGCATCTCCATCTTGATGTTACCTTAAGCACAGTGACGTATCTTTGTATTCATTGTTATTCTTAATGATCTTGGTAACCAATGAATGTAACATGACAACGCCACTGTGCTCCTTTTACACAGGAGGAAGATGGGCCACGGAAGTTAACCACCCCTCAGTTCAAGTTTACGCAAGAACCAGGAATGAAACCTGACTCTCAGACACTTAGATAGACCCCCAACTTGCCGACACATGCTATTTATAAGTATTTATTACAGTGACTTTCATCTTTTAGTAGCTTATGGTAATATGTGGAAGGGCCCAGGAGAGTTAAACTGTATTATACATGGCTATGCTCAGATATAGCTCCTTTCATAAAGAAAATACAACAAATTAGAAGGAATTAGGATACCAACAGCTCAGTTTAGTATGAATAAGTATGAATAACATATTTAGCAAGCAAAGCATGCAAAAGAAATTGCAGATGAACATAAAATAAACCTGTAGCCTGTGCTGACACACCTGGACAGGTCAAACACACCCAACTGTGCCAGCCAGGACAACAAAGTACCTCTAGTTTTCTTGAGGTCCAGGGAAATTTCCTTAATGGTGAATTCAGTGTGAAATGGAGCAATTTGTTCTCGAAGAATCAAAAGGTGCTTAATTAAGAAAAGTTGTCCATCAATCTGAGTCTAAATTATAAGACAAAAGAAATGGATATTATCACAGATTAAATCAAACTTGGAGCATATAAAATACATTATCACTCAACATTAACTCCATGCAGATTTACAGCCTTGAGGGGCCAATACTCTGCTGCACAATAAACTCTCTCTAGGTCACCATGTCAAAGTTCTCTAGAAAATTCTTACTTCACACTGACCATTATCACTTGCTCTACTTAAGGAATCCAAGGGAGCAAACCCACCAAGGCTAGGAAGAGAAATCAAGCCTGGTAACGTGGCGCAGAGGTAAAAGGGTGCTGCCACCTAAGGGCTGCCCCAGCAGCAGAATCGCTCAAAGGAGGACATTCGTCCCCATCTGCCCACATAGTTTTGATATCTAGAACATGAGTATAAAATGGACTGGCATCCCCACCCTGGATTACCTGCCACCCACAGAGCACTGGCTGTCCCTACAGGAACCCTCTGTCTGTGACAGCCCTGTGACTTAAGGGGAGCCCTCAGAGCTCTGACAAAGGCCCAGAACAACAATTACAGGCCTCACGACAGAAGTCTGTATATTAATAAAGCAAGGCTTCTCCTCAAGGCACAACTTTCTTTTGAAAACATTTCTAATAAAGTTATCCTTCATAAGCAGTCTAAAAGGATTCATAAAGTGGCAGCTCCTCAATCTCTCTTTCCACCAACTTCTGTAGATACAATCATTATCAGAGCAAGATGTGTAAGGGAATCTCACTTAACTGCGGACCACAGTGGCAGATAAATATGAAATGCTGTGCATTTTAAATACTTGTTCTACTTGTAAAAGGACAAGTTTGACAGCAAAAACGGTGTCAGTTAGACTTCATTTACTTTATTAAAGCTGTTGTAACTCAAGAAAGTAGTATCATGTTAATTTATTACAGACTAGGTGTTCAATTTGTCTGTAATGATAATTTACCTTAAAAAAAAAAAAAAAAACTAGAAAATCTCCTAAGTTGAAAGGCAAAACTTACACAGTCTCAGCCACAGAAACAAATAAGCTAACCATGCTTACCAAGCAGAGGGTTTCCCAGACACACACAAACCCTTCTAACATGCAGGAGCAGTAACATAAAGGACGGTGACCTCCAGGTAACGAGGACAGAGAAAGGCTCAGGGGCTTAAAGCAGAAGACAGTGTGGAGAGGCCACAGCACGTGACCGCCTCTTCAGTTAGTCAGTCTTCCTCCTCCTGAGCTGAGACACATGCTCACTGTGCAAAACGTACGCATAATACAGAACTGTGTGGGGACGAGGGCAGGGATCACCAGTCCCCACTTCCTTCATGATGCTTAGCTGCATAAAGCCTGTCTGCATCTTCTTCCTGTGCTCTCCTTTATCGTCTTAACGCAGTCAGGTAACATTAACTGTCTCAGTTTCTAAATTCTGCAGCTGTGTGATACCCCATCATACAGACTATGTCTCGGTTTACTTAACCATCTCCCCGGTGATCTCAGGCATGGGTCCTCATAAAAATGTGAGAGATGAGACTTGCAGACATTATTTAAACCTTAACTCTGCCTGTCTAGAACTTGTTGTTCCATGCTCTCTCAACGCCACGCACAAACGGAGAAAGAAGCAGCGCTTTTCTGCTAACAAGACAGCAGATTCTTTATCAGGAGACTTTTCTCAATTATCTAGTTTTGAAGTTAGAAATCGAATTTGTAAACCTGGAATTCATAGGCTTGAACACTGCAAACAATGGTGAAATTCTGGCTATAAGTGATACCCCTCTGCAGGCAACAGGCACTCTAGGCAGAGCCTAGCAGGGCGACACTGCGGCCCATGCTCTATTTTCTGGAAAGGCCGAGGGAGAAGAAGGACCAGAAGTTTCCAGCCCCACAGGCCATGCTGATTACAAACCATAAGCCACGGCAACGACTTTAAGTCCCTCAACACGAGGACTACAACCATCTATCCTCAAAGCTAACTGGCTGATTTCTTCCAGGTGAGACCATGAGACTATCTAAAACACTGTAGGGATGACCGGGCAGGATGGCGCACACCTTTAATCCCAGCACTCGGGAGGCAGAGGCAGCCGGTTCTCTGTGAGTTCAGGGTCAGCCTGGTCTACAGAGTGAGTTCCAGGACAGCCAGAGTTACACAGAGAAACTCTGTTTCAAAAAAGCCAAAACAGCTGTTCGCCCAGAAGAGCTTTGCATTGTGGGAGCTCCTTCCTTTCTCGCTCCCCGGCCATCTTGGTGGCTGGTCTTGGTTGGGGGCTGTCCTGCACCTAAGGCAGGAAGATGGTGGCCGCAAAGAAGAGGAAAAAGTCTCTGGAGTCGATCAACTCTAGGCTCCAACTTGTTATGAAAAGTGGCAAGTACGTGCTGGGGTACAAACAGACTCTGAAGATGATCAGACAGGGCAAAGCGAAATTGGTTATTCTCGCCAACAACTGTCCAGCTTTGAGGAAATCTGAAATAGAATACTATGCCATGTTGGCTAAAACTGGTGTTCATCACTACAGTGGCAATAACATTGAATTGGGCACAGCATGTGGAAAATACTACAGAGTATGCACACTGGCTATCATTGACCCAGGTGATTCTGATATTATTAGAAGCATGCCAGAACAGACTAGTGAAAAGTAAACCAGGAAAGTTTTTCTTTAATAAAACTTTACCAGAGCTCCTTTAAAAAAAAAAAAAAAAAAAAAAAGCCAACACAAACAAACCTGTGTATGGACAATGCTGTTTCCTTGAACACACTTTCTTGGTATTCTGGGGAAACAGCAGTGCCATTTCCTCATCTTTATCCTTCAGCATAGACCCTCAGCACCATTTCTGGTACATCAGAAAAGTACACTCTCTTAGTGCAGACTTAGGAGAGCACTACAATGAACCACCAGTTTCCTTCAAAATTCACTCTGAAACAAACAGAGCTTACTGCTAAGTGGCTTTAAATTCCTGTGGTTCTAAATAAATGCCATACTGCACAATTCTACTACAGGTAATAAAAGTCACCTAACACTTCATCAAACCTTGTTTTTGCTGATAGACTCTGATGCTCCTAGCAAGGACTGTATGCAGGCAGACAACGCTTCCTGTGATAATCCTTGGAACACCGCCCTCTGGTGGAAGAAGAGACAAACATCAGCCCACAGCCATTCACAAAACAACAAAAAAAAGGAAAACGTAAAGCCATAAAGGCAAAAAAAACAAACAAACAAACAAAAACAATGTTTACATCCCTTCATCATTGGATTAATACTTGAACCATTTTCCCTCAAAAATTTTTATGTCCATTCATGGCTCTGTAATATGCACTCATGTCTTGAAATGCCCATGTGTCCTTTACACATTAGCACCTATTCATAGTTAGCACTGTGGGGGTCCCTGGAAGGTACAGAGATCAGTTAGGTAGGTAGGGTTAGCTACAGTGTCCACTCCAGAACTATCTCATGTAGTGAGCTAGAATTTGCCATATAGTGCAGGCTAGCCTCTAACTCCAGACCCTCTTTCCCCAGCCTCCGAGTACTGAGCTCACATAGATATGTGTACCACCACATCCAGCTAGAAGGCTGTTTCTAAGCTCAAAATTAACTATAAAACAAACCATCAGTGTATCGTCTAAAAGTGTATCCCAGGTGGTTAGAGATGATGCTTTAAGATTCACATACAAGGCTCTGCCCTGCAGTGTTCTTTTAAACAGGAGGAAGACAGAACACTGTCAAGAATCAACAGGAGAACGCTGACTCAAACAACCAGTGAATTAGAGAGTACTGTGTGGAAATACAGAGAATGCAGAGGACTGTGGTCAAATTCTTATAAATGGGGGCTAGAGAGATGGTTTAGTGGTTAAGAGCACTGGCTGTTCTTCCAGAGGACCCAGGTTTGATTCCCAGCACCCACACAGGGGCTCATAACCATCTCACTCCAGGTTCACCTGTGATGCCTTCCTCTGCCCTCCTCTGGAACAAACCCACACAATTCCCAGAAATACATGCAGACAAAACACCTACACACATAAGATAATTTTTCATTATAAAGTATAATTCAGTGCAGCCAGGCTTGGTGGCACCTGCCTGGAATCCCAACGCAGGACAATATTGGTGACATTATCAAGGAGGAGGCCAGCCTGGAGTACAAGAGACCCTATCTGGGGGCTGGGGAAGAAACAAACAAAAATAAAAACAAAAGATTTCTACTTCGGAGCTGGGCACAGTGGCTCACGCCTACAACCCTAGCACTCAGAAGACTGGAATGGGACTGCTGAGAGTTCGAGGCCAGCCTGGGCTACATAGTTCTAGTGCAATACTGGCTACAGAGTAAGACTCAGCCTCAACACAGAATGCAAGACTTGGATGAGGTAAGTGGAAAAAGAACAGGTAACCCTGAGGCATAAGGCAAAACAGACAGAGTACCCTGCCAGGACCCACCTATGTCTTGGCTAGCATTCCTGTCAGCATCCTCAAAGCTTTATGCACTGAGGTCTGGGGTAACAAAGGGCATGTGTGGAGCATGACTTTTGCCTATTCCACAAAAGCAAGTTTCTGACCCCTGCATCACTCCCTACCAAGAACCGAAAGAAGCAAAGATACCAAATGTCCTCCTAGTCACACTAGAAGAGATCCATGAACCACAGTTTACGTAAAGTAGTGTGGGTGACTGATGCCATGAGACAAACGTGAGACCTTATTTTGTCCTAAGAGTCTGAAATATGAAACACTCTGTGTGTGTGTGTGTGTGTGTGTGTGTGTGTGTGTGTGTACTGAACACATACAGAGAGTACACACCTACTCCCCTTGAACCATGTTTTTTTTTTCTTCTTTTGTTTTTTCGAGACAGGGTTTCTCTGTAGCTTTGGAGCCTGTCCTGGAACTCCATCTGTAAATCAGGCTGGCCTTGAACTCACAGATCCACCTACCTCTGCCTCCTGAGTGCTGGGATCAAAGGCATGCACCACCACCACCCGGCAAGCCATACTCTTAAAAAGTAGTGAGGTCTGGACAATTCATTATGTGACTACTAGATACAATCACTTCTCTTCACATGAGTAGGATTACAGCAATCAATTAAGAAATAGAGTTGAAACCATCAAATTCATAAAACTATTTTGCTTTAAGTGTAAACCACTGACAGCAAATATGTAGCTAAATCTGCCACTGCAGGGAATGGCAACCATTATCATTAACTCAGCATGCTTAAAACAACTATTTCCCAAAACAATGCATGATCTAAAAAGGTGCTTAAAAAAATCTGCTAACTTTAGAAAGTAACTAAACTTATTCATGACTAGGAAGCCGGGCACTCATGCACTATTTGTTAAGGATGCTCGCTGAGATAAGTGCAAAAGTGGATTTACAGGGACTGGGCACACCAGTGCCCACCGGAAAGGTCTGCACAGGGAGGCTGCAGCAAATGGATCTGCAGGTTCAAGGTCAACTAGAGCTAGCCACTGAGCAAGACTCTCAACAACAAAAACCATATTACAGTGGCTACATTTAATACTAAATACTATGCCAATGTGGCATTCCAGTACATTGCTCTCCATTCTTGACTACATCTTTACTGCGCCGCTTTACTTCACATAAACTAAAGCAGACAAATTCATCAGTAGTTTTAAACTCAGTTGTGGTCACGGGCTCCTTCTGATGGAAACTACAGCCTTGGTCCTCAGAAAGATATAAAGATAAAAACGCATTAAAACTTACCCATAGTTTCAACGAACCCCTAAATTAGATCAATCTTCAAGTTACCACCATATCTAAAAATCATGACTCTAAGAATATCAACAAAATACTGCATCAAGCTCTTAAAGTGGATTAGAACTTAAAAAATATTCCAAGCAAATTCTAGAATAAGCAGTTCAGAGTAAAGATAAAAGAATTCACACACATACATCTATGCATCTATATAATTTGGAGAGACAGACAAGCGTTCTTCGCACTGTGGGATACCACATCCCGTGAAGATCTGCTGGAGAAATCGTGCTCTGTGGTCTAGGATTGAGGGAGTCTGTTGAACCTAAAACCCAAATGGAAAAGAACATATATTCCAGGCATGTGGATATCTGTCATACAGTAACTTACATGGCAGCTATTAACTATTTATTCTCATTGGCTATCAATGTCTGGAAGACATCAATTTCCTCCCCTACCTCATATTTAATTAAAAAAAAAAAAAACCTAGGAAGTCTAAACCAATGACTGATAAGGGTTAAGACTGAGAAAAACTGGATTACACATGGACATATACATTCCAGCTGTACACATATGCTCAATACCTCTCAACATTAGTTATTTTTCCCAATAATCTTTATGTAATACACAACAGCATACTTATGGAACACAACCAGATTCTAGAAGGCAGATCTATAAGCAGTGGGTATCAACGAGGTAAGAGTGTGACAAGAAAATAAATTTTTTCTGTACAGAGGATTAGACCCAGGGCCTCACATATGCTAGACAAGCACTCCATCACTAAGCAATAGTCACACCCCTCCTCTCCTTCTCTTCAACTTTTTCATTCTGAGACAGGATCTTGCTAAGTTGTTCAAGCTGTCCTAAACTCACTTTAGTTCAGGCAGGTTTTCAACTTGTGAGCCCCTGACTCCTCAGCCTCCCAAGCAGCTGGATGACAGGCCTAGAGCAGGCGTAGTAAATAGGACAACTTTAAAGAGGAGCATGGATCAAAGCTGGCTTGCTGGCACCTTGCCTTCCATTCTAAGCTGTATTAGCTCCCAGATGATAAGAACCGCCCCCACCATTCAGGTGAGAAAAGGCAGTTTGGGGCCAGGGGAGTGCCTAAACAGGACACCTTCGCAAGAGAATCACAGTCCTTTGTATCCAGAGCCAGACTGAAAACACTACACAGGTAGAGCGAGCGCATACACTTCTCTGGGACAAGAGGCGACACTCATATACGAACTATTCAAGGACGTCTCAGAAACCACATTTTTAGCTCAGTAATAACTTGTAATTACAGAAGAGATGTCCTCATTCGAAGAGATGCCATACTACTTGAAGGCAAAGTAGCAAGCAAGGATAGATACCAACAATGTAAAGTGTCTGGCTATCTGGTGTAGTGGCCATACCTTTAACGCCAGCACCTGAGATTAAAGGAGAATTGTGAAGCCTTCAAGCTAGCCTAGGCTAGACAGCAAAGCCCTACCAAAAAAAGTGTGTTTGTGTGCACTTGTGATAAACACTAAATCTCAAAACTAGGTGGTGCATATGTGTGTTCATTTTATCTTTCTTTTAACTTCTCTACATATTTTTTTCAATAATAAAAAAATGAAAGTCTATGATGAGTTAGTAATGTGGCAAAATAAATATTGTTTCTTAAAAATATCTAAACCTGGATTGTTCAAAAAATCTGAAGGAGGGGCTGGAGAGATGGCTCGGTGGTCAAGAGCACCGGCTGCTCTTCCAGAGGACCTGTGTTCCATTCCCAGCACCACATGGCAGTTCACAACCCTCGAGAACTCCAGTTCCAGGGACTCCGAGGCCCTGTCCTGGCTCCACAGGCACTGCATGCACGTGGTACACAGACATACATACAGGCAAGACACCAGACACGTAAAATAGAGGGGACAACTTTTTAAATAGATAATAAAAGATCTGACAGTCCTGTGGCACAGACTGGGGGAGAGAAATGAGGAAAATGTGGAAGTTTAATTTTTTCACTTGAAAAGACAAATTTAAAAAAGTTTTTTCATTTTGTACTTTGGTAAGAATTTTTTTTCCAAGTCGTGTAATTTGTATAATTTTTAATCTCTCCCATTAAGGCCACTCTTCAATCTAAGATCTTTTTTTTTTTAGATCTCCTTTTAATGTCTTAAAGATAGTGGAGTGCTTGTCTAGAACAAACAAAGACCTGGGTGTGATCCCTCAGCACTGCAAATTATAAGGACTGTGGAGCACGCCAGTGATCCAGCAACTCAGGAAACGGAGACAGCCTGGGCCACATAAAACCCTGTCTCAAAAGAAAGAGAAAAGAAGTGTGTGTGTGTACACATACGTATGTGTGTGTGTACATATATATATGTATGTATATATGTACACACACACATATATCAAAGGACACTTAGGCAGGAGAGGCCCTAGACTTTATTGAAGTCTACTACCTGTAGGATCCCTCCTTCCATACAAAGAACTAAAAAGTACCAAGTAAAAGTTGAGTACTCTGAAGCTGCAGCCAGCTTGTCCGCTCACTTTCCATTATCGTATTTCACTTTACCAGAGCCACCTTGCTGGGCAGGGCAACTTCTATGGTCCTCCTGCAAGTCCCCCGCCATCGCTCTCCTCTCCCCGCCATCCCTCTCCCCGCCATCGCACTCACTTCCGTACATAAGAAGGAAGCCTGTGCTCTTTAAGGGACTGATACCTGGTGTCTTCACAGAAGTCCCCATAGCACTCTGCCAGGTCATTCTACTTTATGAACTCACACATTTCAGCCTTCCTCTCGGGAGGTACTAATTCTCTTACTTCCCACACATGAGAACTGGGGTAATGATTACACTCATAGCTACTGCTCCTCATGTTACCAGCCTCCCGTTCCCATGCTAACGGCAGCACCATGCAGATGACATGTAATCCTGACCTTCTTAGTGTCAAGGGTCTGAATCCTCACCAACTTTCCACAGACTCTCGGACTTGCACCTTACTTTCCTGGAACTGTATTCTCACAACCTTCTCAGATTTTCCTCCTCCCATGAGTCCATCATATTGCAGCGGTGAACTAACGAGTTCATCATCCTCAACTGTTTAGCACCTGCTCTGCCTTGAGTCACACTTGCCTGTTCTTCCTCAGTCAGTCAGTTCCCTCCTCTGCCCCCACTAGCTCTGTAACATGAGCACTGTCAACATCTCCCCTTCCATACAATGGCTGGACTCTGTCCTGGGGTGATCTATAAACTCAAAGCATCAACCATGCCTCAGTCTTTATCAACAAACCAGCCTCCTACTATAGCTAAAGAACAGTGCTTTCAGAATTATAATATAACATTATGTTATGTTATTGTGACAAAATTGTAACAGAAGTCAGAAATGTGGTACATTAAAATGCCACCACAAAAAAGTAAAAATAAATGGAATTTTAATGTCTTACTTAATCCAAAAAATCTCAGATATCATTTTAAAACTGGTAAAAATGACTACCATAGTAGTTTCCATTCTTTAGTTCATGCTAAATCTTTGGTTCTGGTGTGCATTTACTGTGTCTATGGCACACTGTATGCACTCGTCACATGTGGAAACACTATCCACACTCCGCATGCTCAGTGGAGGGTGGCAGAACACTGGAGGACACAGCTCTAGATCCCTTCCCTGTTGGGTGGCTTCCCTGTTCCTATGATAATACAATGACCGAAACTAACAAGGCAGGAACCTGGAGGCAGGAACTGAAGCAGAGGCCATGGAGTGCTATGGGATGTTCTGTATGGCAAATGTGTTGCTGATTTGTCAATAAATAAAACACTGATTGGCCGTTGGTAGGCAGGAAGTATAGGCGGGACAAGGAGAATAAAGCTGGGAAGTGGAAGGCTGAGTCAGAGAGACACTGCCAGCCGCCACGATGACAAACAGCATGTGAAGATGCTGGTAAGCCACAAGCCACGTGGCAAGGTATAGATTAACAGAAATGGGTTAATTCATGATAGAAGAAGTAGATAACAAGAAGCCTGCCACAGCCATACAGTTTGTAACCAATATAAGTCTCTGTATTTACTTGGTCGGGTCTGAGTGGCTGTGGGACTGGCAGGTAAGAGAGATTTGTCCTGACTGTGGGCCAGGCAGGAAAACTTTAGCTACAATGGAGGGTGCTTACCGGCTTGGTCACCATAGTTTCCTCAGCCTGCTTTCTTATACAACTCAGGACCACCTGTCCAGAGACGGTACCATCCAACTTCACCTGACTCTCTCACACTCTCTATAAAAACACACTCTAGCTTCCAGACACCATACCTCACACTGACCCCACTTCCTGCACTCAGCGTACGCCCTTCCCAACTTCTATGCCCCCAAGCTCTTCATGGTCTAGGAGCATCCAGCATATTCCACTAGCATTTCACTCTACTGAACTCCATTTGGGATCTATCCATCTGCCCCCGGAGAGTAGGAAAGCACAAGCTGTTTCACATGCCAGAGACCAGAGACAGTCCTCGATGAGGTTAATTTACTGAGTAAATGCCAGAAGTTAAGACATTGGAACATACCAGATTTTCTTAAACTGCTGGACTCTCCTTCTTCCAACCGAACATCTGAAAAGGAAGCTTCTGAGGGTGTCTTCTTTTGCTCATCTTTTAAACTCTGAGCAATTTGCTACATAAAGAAACAAGAAAGAACATTCAAGTGTACTTCGTCTTAATGTCTTGCAATCTGGACCAGCTGAACAGATGTTCTGGGAAGAACTATAAAATTCAAGTATCATCCAAAAGGACCAACTCATTACAAAGAGGAAATATGCCGGGTGGTGGTCGAACACATCTTTAATCCCAGCACTTGGGAGGGAGAGGCAGGTGGATATCTGTGAGTTTGAGGCCAGCCTGGTGTACAGAATGAGTTCCAGGACAGCCAGGGTTATACCACCCTATCCCAAAAAAAGAAGAAGAAGAAGAAGAAGAAGAAGAAGAAGAAGAAGAAGAAGAAGAAGAAGAAGAAGAAGAAGAAATACACCTTCATAATCACCTCAACCCTTAATGATAAAACCTCACATTACAGCCCTCTGGTATAATGAAGAAGTACATATCAGCTATTCAGTATTCTCATCAAAACAATTTTTAAAAAACAAACAAAAAAAAAAAAACAGAACAAAACAAACAAAAAAACAAGAAGAAACAATGAGACAGATCCTGGTCTCTTCAAAACAGTCAGTTATAAAAATAAAACACAAAACAAAGTGGAGGAGTCTTAACTTCATTTTTTAGATTTTTATTTATTATTTTGTATGTCTAAGTTTTTAATTCATAAAAAACTTAGTGTGTTTAGGAGTCAAGAGTCAATCCAGAGTCCTAAGTCTGGCCTGGAGCAGTGACTCAGAAGCTAAACCAGATGCTTCTCTTCCAGGGGCCCCTCATTTGGTTCCCAGCTCCCACGTCAAATGACTCACAACCACCTGTTACTCCAGCTCCAGGGGATCCTACGCCCTCTGCGGGCCTCTGAGGACACACGTGTGTGTGTGTGTGTGTGTGTGTGTGTGTGTGTGTGTGTGTGTGTGTTTATACACTAAACTGAAAGAAAAATTCTTTTTAAGTATTCCAACTACTTTCAAATGATTGACCACCAAAGCATATGACAAAAATATAAGGTGCTGTAACAAAAGCATTAACCACAGCTGACTGTGAAAGCCTGGCTAGCTGAATCCAGAATGTTAGGAACCCTGTCACGTTTGGGTGAGAAATTCTATCGTGACTGTGTTCAAAACAAAATACCTACCCAAGTATTTACAGATTGAAACAATGCCTGAAACACACTCACCCTAAAACGACTGACGGGAGCACAGCGGTAAAAGTGAACCAGACACTGAGCTGCCATCATGGAGACTTCACTGCCTTGTTATCGATACTTTTGCTTTTATTTGTAAGTTTTCACTTAAAAAGGTCTAGATTCAGGCTGGGCGGTGGTGTCACACATTCTTAATCCCAGCACTTGAGAGGCAGAGGCAGGAGGATCTCAATGAGTTTGAGGCCAGCCTGGTCTACAAAGCGAGTTCCAGGACAGCTGGGACTGTTAAACAGAGAAACCCTAAACCCTGTCTTGAAAAACAACAACAACAACAACAAAAACCCTCTAAATTCTAATAACCCTGTTACAGCACCAATACTCTAGGCAGTCTTTGAACTCTATCCAAAGATCACAGAAATGCAGGTACAACAGTCAGAAGGGTCAGGGCAACAACTGGGGCCTTCAAGACATAACTCCAAAATTGGTACAAGATAATTTTAGGAGTACAACAAAGGGCCATGCCGCCATCATTAACTGTGGTGGCTGCTATGCTATCAACCCCTTATATGCCAATCACAAAGAAATATGAGAAAATGCGGAAAGCACTAATTCAATTTCAAATTTAAGGATACACATATCCTAGCAAAGGGGAGAAGGCTATATAGTATGCTTACCAAACGTAAGTACAAATTAACAATTTATTCATGTTCAATCCTTTAGTTTCATTTCCTTTGACTTTTATGGCAAGTACATTGTGATTCTTCTATTTTGAGTGATAGTTTAAAGAGTAATATCCTATCTTAACAAGGTATCTACAAGCCATGTGGGATCGGGGGAAGATGAAGTACAGGTGAAGAGACCCACCTCCATCATGACTAGCTTATCAGGATATGCCAAGTCTCCAGGAGCTGGTTTGTAGCCAGTGATGTCCGTCTGAATGTAGATATGGGTCCGGTACACAAGCCTCTCTTGTACATCTTCCAACATCTGCTTTACTCCAGCAGCAAATGCCCCCAGTTGTTCAGCTGTAAAAAGAAAAGGCCATCATCCACTCCTTAGAGTTAGGAAAGTGCTTCCCTTAAGCAGAGAATTTCTAAACTGCTCTGACACAGCATGAACCACTGTTTGAGATACTGTGGCTGAACTCTATTCCAGTATGACTAAATGATCTTAGAAATTTTGATAGCTTTCAATTCTTCAGGATGAACCTGAGGAAATACATTGGCCCTTCCACCTTCTTCCCAGGACTCTGAAAATTTATTCCTATTACTTATATAATGAATTTAGGTTTTAAGAGTGCACTACACTAAGTTAATCTACATAGCTTCAGACCAATACTAAAAGATAGCCAGGGTAGTTTAATTAACTGGGTTTGCCATGCCCCATTTAACAAGTAAACTGTCTTAACATTTTTACAAAGAAAAAAAGTGAAATAGGAGTTTATATAGTATTTCTCCTCATGTTAAAACGGGAATCAGCCGGGTGGTGGTGGCGCACGCCTTTAATCCCAGCACTCGGGAGGCAGAGCCAGGCGGATCTCTGTGAGTTTGAGGCCAGCCTGGCCTACCAAGTGAGTTCCAGGAAAGGCGCAAAGCTACACAGAGAAACCCTGTCTCGAAAAAAAAAAAAAAAAAAAAAAACGGGAATCAGCACTATCTTTATAAAGTATTTCTCCCTGAGGTTAAAACATGAATCAGAGCTATCTTTATATAGTATTTCTCCTGATGTTAAAACATGAATCAGCACTATCTTTATACAGTATTTCTCCCTAATGTTAAACCATGAATCAGCACTATCTTTATATAGTATTTCTCCCTGATGTTAAGACATGAATCAGTACTATCTACTTTATATAGTATTTCTCCTGATGTTAAAACATGAATCAGCACTATCTTTACATAGTATTTCTCCTAATGTTAAAACATGAATCAGCACTATCTATCTTTATATAGTATTTCTCCCTGATGTTAAAACATGAATCAGCACTATCTTTCCGAGGGTCAGGGACTAGAGAGACTGCACAGAAATGGAAAACATTCATGGCACTTTAAAATCAACCTAAATTCAGAGGCACTAAGGTGTGAGAAAGCAGACCACAGAAAGACCTAACACACAAAGAATAACTTGGAAGAGCAACAGGATGCCTGTGGGCAGAAGCACCAGCAGCAATTAAGCCCCCAGGAAAAGGATGACTTCAAAGGATTTTAGAAGCTATCAAAAGCGTGTTCTCCACTGCAATCTAATGAAACGGAAGTGACTGGTCAGA
Organism: Peromyscus eremicus; assembly: GCF_949786415.1. Taxonomy (NCBI): domain Eukaryota; kingdom Metazoa; phylum Chordata; class Mammalia; order Rodentia; family Cricetidae; genus Peromyscus; species Peromyscus eremicus. Next base: position 46,617,259 of record NC_081425.1, on the reverse strand, counting down.
CGGTTAAGTGCTACTCAGAGAAATGCTGCTCTTTCCTGCAATTTGAAGACGACAGATCATTACTGCCTGAGAATGCTAAATAATCCCAGGTTTTTAATCAAAAGCACGAAATGAGTTGACTCCGGTGTGCTAGATCCCTAACACAAGCCAAAATTCAGTTTTCTCTGAACTCCAAATGCCAAAATGTAAAGTGACTATTTTTATTACTGACTTCACAGATTTTAAATTTCTTTTCTGTTTAATTCATAGCATTAAATGGTTCCAGGTGAAGACATACCTTGATTTGAAAGGAGTGAGGTATCAACCCAAGCTCCAACTCATTAGCCTTCTACTTAAAATTTTAAAACTTAAAAAAAATTAAGTATTTATGAACTGAGGCTGTGGAGGAAAAAGTTCTTTTTTTCCCCTCACATTCAGTGAGCCACAGATACAATTAAGAAGTCCTTTAAAGTGATCATTTCTGTATATTTACCATTGTTCTGTACATGGTCTTCAAGCACTTCGTTTTTAAGAATCCCACAAAGCTCTGATAGAGTCTCTAAGTGAATGACATGGATGATCAATGGCCGGAACACATCATACAAGGACACGCACAATTTCTCCAAAAGCTCACTAAAAGAAAGGACAAAATACACTTGTTAATAGTAAAATTTTCAGGAGTTTTCCAACGTGTTCAAAGTTCCGTGTATTTCTTTTAGCCAGTGAAAAGAATAAATATCTACTGGAAAATGGTAACTGGGCACATTATACAAGGAGGAGGGAAAATGAGTCTGTAAACTGCTTTTGCTTTAAAAGCTCAGAATTGGTACTTAATCTGTAACAGTTAATTCAAATTAGCTGTCCCCAACCACAAGTCAATTGATCACAACTTTTATTTTAACAATAATTTCATATTCTTTAAAAATACAGATTATTTGAGTAAACGATATTACCTTTTATATTCACTGCAGATCAAATGGTTATTCCCCCACCACCACCACCACTAAAAACATGTTCAAACTTTAAAAAAACACACTAGGTAGGCATGGTGGTGAACACCTTTAATCCTAGCACTTAAGAGGCAGAAGCAGGCAAATCTCTGAGTTCAAAGACAGCCTGGTCTACATAGAGAGACGCTGTCTCAAAACAAAACAACAAAAACAAGTTTAAAAAAAAAAAGCACTCAAGTACTTTGTGCCCATACCACGTATTTTGAGAAATCTTAAACATTTGAAAAGAAAAAGGTAGGTATATATGTTTTTCAGATTGTCAAGAGTACCCTTCCATATACAGTAGTACTTCATCAAGTAACCACCCCAACCCAAATCAGGAAGTCCATTTTTCTCTTCCTAACACGAGTCATAATCTTAGGATCTTTATGAGTCAAAAACAGCCAACATGAGGGAATAAGTGACTAACAGTGGACCTGAAAGTCACTTCGAAAAAACAAAGATTATCAACTAACATCTATGTTTCTAAATGTTGTTCAGTAGTTAGAGGCACAGAGTTTCTAACCCAAAAGGGACTATTACACTTGGTGTAGATAAAGGGATCCAGATCCCAAGACTTGGTTTCTCTTGTAGACTTCTTGTTATCATCCCAGAATGTCTCCAAAATTTTACTACAAAAATATAAAAGCATGCTTGCCTTTCAACTACAGACTTAAGAAAATAATCACAATCAACAATATTCTGTTATATTTATATCCAAAATATCCAAAAAAGTTCAAACACTGCAGTTAACTGTAGAATGTCTCTACAATATAGTAGTCCATTATTGTCAATAGCAAACTAAATCTTATCCACAAGCGCTAGATTCTATGTATCACTTACTCTAATTTTGACGTTGGCTTTGTGAAAAATTCATTGTAAAGTTGGTGCTCATCTTGGCATACATGGACCATAAAGGCACAGCCACTGCGAACCTGCAATAAACAAACAAAACCCACCTACAAAGATGCACATTCGGCTCTTATGAAATAAAGCCTATACTTTGCTTGCAAAAATTACACACATATATTTGCTATGGGATGTCTTTCTATATGATGTGAATATGTGTGGCTCCCATTGGATAATAAATAAAGCTGTTTTGGCCTATGGCAAGAAAGCTTACAGCCAGGTGAGAAATCAAAGTAGAGATACAGAGAGAAGGGTGGAGTCAGGAGAGATGCCAGGCCACTGCCAAAGGAGCAACAAGATGCCAGCAGACTGGTAATGCCATGGCCACGTGGCAACATACAGATTAATTGGAATGGGTTAATTTAAGATAAAAGAGTTAGCTAGCCAGAAGCTGAAGCCATAAGCCATATAGTTTGTCATTAATATAAGACTCGGAGTGATTATTTTATAAGCATCTGTGGGATTACAGGGCCGGGTGGGACCAGAGAAATTTCCGGCTACATATATTCATAAGCAACTTCTGGAAAACAAGAAATGTCTAGTTCTCAATGGATTACTTCAAAATAGGATCCAATTTTTAATTTCTTACTGTATTATTTTCTGAACTTTCGATAATAAACATGATTTTCTAGTTAAAAGGGAGTACTTTTAAAAAGAACTTTTATGAGCCGGGCGGTGGTGGCGCACGCCTTTAATCCCAGCACTCGGGAGGCAGAGCCAGGCGGATCTCTGTGAGTTCGAGGCCAGCCTGGGCTACCAAGTGAGTTCCAGGAGAGGCGCAAAGCTACACAGAGAAACCCTGTCTCGAAAAACCAAAAAAAAAAAAAGAACTTTTATGTATTTTTCTAAGGTATGAATTAAAACAACACTAAACAAAGGCCATTTCTGCATCAAAAACTAAACTGAGGCATGGAGGCACAAACATATAATCCCAGCATTCAGAAGGCTAAGGCAGGATAAGCAAATGTCAAGGCCAATCTAGGTTGCAGAGTGAGACTCTATCTTAAACCAAAACAAAAACCACCTACAATTACATTTTCAACACAAATCCACTAACTCTGAAACTTCATCCTTCAAGGAAGAACACATACTTGTAAATCTTCCTATCTCAAGAAAAATTAACATGAGGCTATTTTACAAAGTTGAGCTAATTTCCACTATCATAACTAGAAAAAAATGTTGATTTGGTAAACAGAACGATATCAACTTGCTGAGGCAGGTCTGAGTTCTTTTGCTCCCCAAAGCTGTGTGCTACAAAACTTAGGTTAGAAGCAACCGCTCAGAAAGTGTCAGAGACACAGCCAAACTGGAAAGGGGTGCTGTCAGGAAGAAGGGGAGCAAGCAAGTATCAAACAGCAAAGAGCAGGCAGGACTCGCCCGCCAGCAGGCACTCACCAAGGCACAATGGTCTCTGTTATTTTGGCTCGTTAGCTCCGTGACAGTACAGGCAATACTGGGGCCCAGAAGGAGCTCCCGCTGATCAAGGTAACACTGGTGGATATCATTGAGCAGGTGCTGGTATCTGATGGAAGGCAAGTAAAAAACAAGACAAGAAGTACTGTGATTCCTCTCCTGCATAGAGGGTAGATTTACACACACACACACACACACACACACACACACACAAAGACATGAAAAGTAGAGGGGGCTAGCTGGGGAAAGGAGGGGACTACTGAGGACTAGAGAGAGGGGAAGGGGATGGGGAATGAAAAAGCTCAAAATACATGAGATGCTTGAATTAAATGCCTTTATGAGCTGGGTGGTGGTGGTATACGCCTTTAAGCCCAGCACAGGGGAGGCGGAAGCAAGTGGATCTCTAAGTTCAAAGTCAGCTTGGTTTACAGAGCAAGTTTCAGGACAGCCAGGGCTACAGGGAGAAACCCTGCCTCGAAAAAACAAAACAAAAATAAAAATAAAAAATTAAACATCTTTATGAGCCCATCACTATGGACAGTGAATATATAACATTTTTTAACTAGAAAAAATAGTAAGACTAGAGTATACATTTTTTATTTCAAATGCACAAATGAAATGTGATCTTAAATTCCAGAGCTGGTTGCCAGGCTTCTAAAGCCAGAATGCTTGCCTCTCATGTGCCCACATTAAACACTCAGGAATACAGACGTAGAACAAAAACCATATGAAGTGATACAAAGACCTCGCATCTACCTAATTGAGGTAGAGGGAAACACACTGTTACCATGATAAACTTGCTGAGTCAAGCACGAGACTCTGCTCTCTAAACAGGCTGTGTGTCTGAGAACAAACACCAAGGGCATGGGGAAGGGCATGACAAAAGACAGGAGCTACTGAGTACTCACTCGGGTATCTTTTCAGATCGTTGCTCTATTTGTTCAATAAGAGCCTGTAGGATAAAGAAAGACAATATGTCCACCTGTCTGTCTTAACTGTACTTTTCACTGCTTACTGGTTATATTGGTAACCCTCATTTAAGAAATAATGTAAGCAAGGTGGTGGTGGCGCACACCTTTAGTCCCAGCACTCGGGTGGCAGAGGCAGGTGGATCTCTGTGAGTTTGGGGCCAGCCTGGTCTACATAGTAAGTTCCAGGACAGCCAGAGCTACACAGAGAAACCCTGTCTCCAAAAAAACAAAAAACCAAAAAACCAAAAAACCAAAAAAAAAAAAACGGCGAAAAGATTAAAAATCATAAAAAATAACATATAGGCAATGATACCACAGTATATATTTTTCAGTTTTTATGACCAATTATCACATTTTCTTTCTTTCTGTTTTTATTTTATTTTATTTATAAGTATGGGTGCTTTTCCCTGCATGTGTGTTTTGTGCACATGAGTGCCCGGTGCCCATGGAGGTCAGAAGAGGGCATGGGATCCCCTGAGAATGGAGTTACAGACAGTTGTGAGCCACCATGTGGGTTGTGGGAATCAAACCTGGGTCCTCTGGAAAAGTAGTCAGTGTTTTCAACCAATGAATTTTCTCCAGGCCCCATATTTTCTTTTTAATCGAAGCTGGAATTGTACTATTTATTCAGCTCTATTAATCTATATTTTAAAAACATTTCATAAATATTTTTCTGTCATTAAACACTTTTCAATAATAGATGAAAACAGAAAGCCTTATACACCACCTAGTAAACACTCAATAAATTATTGCAAACAGCATTTAAAATATTACATAAAACTGGGTATGGTAGCATATGCTATAATCCCAGTACTTGGGAAGGTGGAGCAAAAGGAGCATTGGGGAGCTGTGGGCCAGCCTGAGCTCAGTGGTGAATCTGAACCAACGTGGACCACACATACAGCAGCGTTCCATCTCAAACAATAGCAGCAACAAAAATTAAACAAATGAACAGAGCATTCTATGAAGTGGTTGTGTATTATCCTGTGGATAGACGCACTCAAAACCAACTATTCTGTTCAGCATTTCTTTCCAAAGACTCACAGCCACCAGTTCACAGTCTGGAGTCAAAGAGCTGTTCTGCTACATCAGATCCCAGGCAGGAAGGTCCACTTCTCTGAGCAAACTGGTATGAATAACTACCTTTCTCTCTTTGTTTTTTCCAAATTTTTATTTTTTATTTTTATGTGTATGGGTTTTCCCTGGTGTATGTCTGTGCACCATGTACCTGAAGAGGCCAGAAGAGGGCATCAGATCCCCTGGGACTGGAGTTACAGACTTGGTTAGCCACCACGAAGGGGCTGGGAATTGAACCTGGACACTCTGGAACAGCAGTCTGTGCCCTTAACCACTGAGCCGTCTCTCCATCCCAACCCCGACTCAGTAACTCCTTTGTAAGCACCACTTTGTGAGCACTCCAACACACTGACTCAAAAGAGAGATATACTTTATATGTCTTTGATCTGCTCTGCTGAAATGTTTTTTGGAAAAGAATCCATTTACACCCCATCAGCAGTATTACTCCCACTGAATCCTCAAAAACACTATTATACTTTAATTTGAAAATTCTGAGATAAAAAAACTTAACATGCATTCCACACTTTGTGAATTATCTAGTCATTTATAATACTTATCTTTCTTAACAAACATTCCAGTTTCTACCTTTGTTTTTCCTATTTAAGAGTCGGAATTTTTCATTTTTATATCCTTAATCTTTTTTTTGGGGGGGGGGGTTCGAGACAGGGTTTCTCTGTGTAGCTTTGCGCCTTTCCTGGAACTCATTCTGTAGTCCAGGCTGAGCCTCGAACTCACAGAGATCCGCCTGGCTCTGCCTCCCGAGTGCTGGGATTAAAGGCGTGTGCCACCACCACCCGGCTGTCAGTAAATTCTTAATTCAACACTAAACTTTCCAAAAATTTGTTTTGTCCTTCTGATCTGAAGAAATCTTTTTCAACTTTAGCTACCAGAACATTCTACCCAATAAATTACACTGAAAATAACTGACATTTCAGAATTTAACTCTCCAACCAGGACCATGACAGGTTTATCATCTTTTCAATCTTTCAAGATTCTTGTGTACTTCTGTCATTTTATTCATCCCCATATATTCCCACTGAGATTACTGCCACCTAAATATCTTATCCTTTCTATCAAAAACTAAATGCAACCCCATCATGTACACTAAGTAGTTAGTGTAAAGCAAAGCCACAAATCACAGGCAATCATTTTATAGTCACCCACTACACTAAGTCCTCTTATCCACGCCATTTCTTTCTGAATCAAATAGTCAATATTGGCTTTAGCTAATAGACAACAGAACCAATCAGGCAAAATCCAAATCTCATCACCCTCTTCCTCTGTCTTCTATATACAAAACCAAGTGTCCTCCATCTGAAAAACACAATTATTCTCCTTTAACTAGCGGACTTTCAAGGAAGAGCATGAAATCCTGTCAACAAAAGTGTAATATTCCTTCTAGTGACAAAGAACATACATGTATAAGCTCCAGTTACCTATCTCAGCTGGTATAACACACACAAATACTGGTGTGACCATCCCTCCCCACTTCTAATTTAATCAGGATAAATACACTGACCAGTCCTTTCAATCCACACGCTTCTAAGGAAGTAAGGCACATACATAGCCTCATTCAATATACTATCAGAGCCTTGTCCAGCTCCGACACCTCTCCTGAATGGCTGCACACCTTGATTGTGAATGGTCCCTCCTCCCGACTTCAGATTTCCCTTCACTATAATCCATTTCTCTTCACTGCTCCCGTAATCTATAGAACAGCCATCTGACCAAAGTGTTCTATTGAGGATAAGTCATGTTTTCTACTCTCCATGAATCAGCCTGTCATGCAACATGCCTTGTCACTTTTCCTTCCTCTTTTCCAGCACACTCTAATAACACCCTATAGTCCAGTTACAATAAATTACAGGGAACACCCTCAAATGCATGTTTTTATGTCTCCATAACCTTCCCTTAAAACAGAGACTACTGGTCTCTGTATAATGCCCTCAAGCCCACTAGAAATCTGAGCTTGATTTCTTTTTACATTTATTTAGTGTGTGCTGTCGAGTTTTATGTCAACCTGACACAAGCTAAAGTCATCTGACAGGAGGGAACCTCAATTGAGAAAATGCTCCCATAAGATCAGGTTGTAGGCAAGCTGTAGGGCATTTTCTTAATTAGTGATTGATGGGGGAGGGCTCAGTGGGTGGTACCATCCCTGGGCTGGTGGTCCTGGTTCCTGTAAGAAAGCAGGCTGAGCAAGCCATAGGGAACAAACCAGTAAGCAGCACCCCTCCATGGGCTCTGCTTCAGCCTTGGCCTCCAGGTTCCTGCCCTGCTTGAGTTCCTGTCCTGACTTCCTTTGATGATGAACAGTGCTGTGGAAGTGTAACTCGAATAAACCCTTTCCTCTTCTAACTGCTTTGGTCATGGTGTTTCCTCATAGCAACAGCAACCTTAACTAAGGGTGTGTGTGTGTGTGTGTGTGTGTGTGTGTGTGTGTACATACACATCCTGCAGGAGTCAGCCCTGCCCTTCATATGTGGCTTCCAGGGCACTTCCAAGCACTTTTACATCTGAGCCATCTCGCCAGCTCCCCAAATCCAAGGTTTCATCTAGAAACGACCCTGAGCATCACAGGAAGGGCCAAAAGATTGCTCTCTGTAGACTTTAATTGCTAAGTAGTGTGAAAGGGGCAATGCCTTCCCTTCACTCAAGTTCATTTCCTGGAATAAGCAAAAGAAAAGGCACAGGAGGACTCCCAAAGGGCTGGCTGAAATTTTCCACAGCAATATTCAATATGCGTCAACAGACTTACTCTGACTTTGGGGGCAGCAGCTCGGAATCTCACATAGAATAGTGTGAAGGCATTGTCTGCATTAGGTACTGATGAGGGATCCTGAAGAAACAGGGGGAAGAGGGAAGAAAGGTATTAGCAAACACGTAATTCCACAGAAAAGGAACACTAAAGCCAGGCGGGGGTAGCGCATGCCTTTAATCCCAGCACTCAGGAGGCAGATACAGGTGGATCTCTGTGAGTTCGAGGCCAGCCTGGTCTACAAAGTGAGATCCAGGAAAGGCGCAAAGCTACACAGAGAAACTCTGTCTCAGGGAAAAAAAAAAAAAAAAAAAAAAAAAAAGGGAACACTAACCACTTCATACGTCTACTGCTTGGCCTCCATTCCAACCAAAAGCTTAGAAAAGGAAATCTCAATGAGAGGTTATGTGTTAATATTGTTACAGCTGAGAATCAGCAGAGCTATCACTCTCTCCTTTATAGTTCAAATTTATCCTGTATTACTTGAATTTTGGCAGTAGTAGAACTGAATTCAGACTTAAACTACTACTTATGGAGTATAAGACACTGGCCAAATTTTTAACATCTCTGACATTTAGTGCATGTCCTTGAGGAAGTAAGTTTACATTTCTCTTTCTTCTGCCTTATTAGGACTGAATCTAAGGCCTGGCACATTCTAGGCACTGCTCAACCTCCAAACAGCATCCCAGACTATCTTTAGTGTGGTGGTTTTACTTTGAGACAGGTCTCACGAGTTATACAGACTATCTTGAACTCACTGTGGAGCCCAGAGTGGCCTTGAACTACTTAACCTCCTGCCTCTGTCTCCCAAACAGCATAAGTCATAAGAATGTCCAACTGAGAAGTGAGCTTCCAAAGTAAAATATAGCCTTCATGGTGTTTCCCTTGGGAAGAATTATGTTCAGCAACCAACCTAGACAAGTCTACTCTTATTTTCTAACCTAGTCAGTGTGTGGTACTTTTGTACCTAGCATCTACTAATTTGTAAATACATTTTTTCATCATTTTACTAGTTATTATTTTTAAATACATCACTATGACAGCACGGACCTCATGAGCTCCTTTTTCACCATACATTTCTAATACAATAGTAAACTCTAGGACACACTCAATAGAAATATGCATGCTGCAAGGTATGATGGCACGTGCCTATAATACCAGCATCCAAGATGCAAGAGGACCACAAATTCAAGGCCAGGCTGAGCAACACAGTGATACCTTGTCTCAAAACCCCATGGGCTGAATGTGTAACTCAGTGGTAGAACGCTTGCCTGGTGTGTCCAAGGCCCTGGGTGCAATTACAGCACTGTAATAGTTATCCATGGCCAAAGCAATGGATTCTGGGGGCTGACTATATAAATATATTTTTTTGGTTTGGGTCTTTTGAGACAGGGTTTCTCTGTGTAGTTTTGGTACCTGTCCTGGATCTCGCTCTATAGACCAGGCTGGCCTCGAACTCACAGAGATCCACCTGGCTCTGCCTCCTCAGTGCTGGGATTAAAGGCGTGCACCACCACCACCACCCCAAGCTGGGTTGACTATATTGCATGACACATACATACATAGAAAAATATCCAAGAAGTATGAAGAGAACCCAGTATTATGTGATAAACTGTAATTTGCAATATAAGGTATTTGTTATCCGAAAAATTCTTTTTAGCTTTTCCATAAAAATATTGACAGGAAATAAATCAAAAATAGTAAAACTGAGTAAGTTTGAATGGCAGATAATTAAAAATAATTTTCCTCTTTTTAAATATTTCACCTGAAAACCATAAATAAATAAATAAATAAATAAATAAATAAATAAATAAATACTTCCCCTGGTGCTAGGGGTTGAAACCAGGACTTTATAATACTAGGCAAGGGTTCTACTAACTCAGCTACATGGGACAGTCATATTTCTCTATTACTAAAAGAGAGTAAGGATAAAAATGTTAATTATACAGTATTAATCCAGACAAGTTGTGGAAGGCAAATAAATCAAACTCAAAATCAAGCTGTCCCTGGGATCAGCTAACTCACCCTTTTCAGTAACTGATTTGTGAGAGTCTGCAGTGTGTTCACAGTATATGTCTTCATGAGGTGCAAAGCTTTAGAAAGACATTGTTTAAACTTCAGTAAGTATACAGGATAATCTTTAAAATTAGGCTGTAAAACAAAGAAATTTACAAAAGAAATAAATATTAACATAAGCAAACTTCCAATGAGAACCAAGGTGTCCTCTATGCACAGCAATATCTGGAGCTCTGTAGATCATAAGCTCCATGAAGAAGACACTTGAAGGACTTGGTCGCAGCCAAATCCTCGGTGCCTGGCACAAAGCAGGCTCAGTCAGCGTTCACAGCTGCAAACAAAATTAATGTCAGAGCCCCGCTAACCCCGAGGCTGGTGTGAGGTAACAGAATGGAGCTGGGGAAATAAGAACAGCAGTGCATCCTCGGGAGGTCAGGAGAGGGCTAAGATGAAAGGGCTCGTCCCTTCTCTCCTTCCCCCCCATCCCCCCGCACCCCTCACACGGGTAACTAGATTTCCAAAGAGCATCTCGCACATCCATGAGTGAACACCTTAAATGTCACATCCTTTTAGGTAGGATTAAGCCAAATCAGAGGGTCCTTCCCACTCCAGGAGACACTCAGAAGCCGGAAGTACTTTGAACACTAAGAACAGCAACCAAAAAAAGCACTAGTTTTTCTTCAGCATGTTACAGATATATAGTCATCCCTCGGTATTCAGACAGCACTACTTCCAGGACCCCAAAGGACATACCAAATGAGCATCATCACCGAGTTACTTTTGAGACTAATGTAACATAGCTATAGAGACAGCTGTTGTTCTACACCATCCAGGGAACAATGACAAGGAAAACAGGCTGTACATGTTCGGTACAAACAAACCAAAGGTTCTTTATCATCTCTGTGATGCACAAGTGGCTGAACCCACCTACGAAAGCCATACAGAGAAGCTGACTATACTTTTTCCACTGGGAAAAAATAAATGTATAAGAGATATAGAAGAGTGTTAATATTTTTAAAGCATAAAAGTATGACTTACATGAGATGAAATGTATGTTATACAATCATCTAACTTGGCCAGCATAGGGATAAATCCTTCACTATTCACAGACAACGTAGGAGAATTCAATTTCTTCAAGCAGAAGGAAAAGAAACAATTAACAACCAAAAAGGTAAACATTGAAAATTATTAACTAGAACTGACATATTTCTTTTTAAATATAATAGTGTACTTTTAGGCTAATGAAACAGCCTTTAACAATCACTAAAATATCCTCAACTGTGGTCCATGTATAACAAGCTAGTAAACGTCAACCTTGCAAAACAAGGCAGAAAAGAACCCGGAAGTGTTTTCTCTACGCTGTTGTGCAACAATAAACTGAATTAATACATCTCGGACCCAAGTGTCCCACTTTCCACCACTTCACAACATATAATCTGTCTACATCCGGACACTGGCCACTTCTTTATGGCTAAAGGATTAACTAGCAGTCACAGCACTTGCTGAGCATGCTCACGGGGCTCTGGGTTCGAGTTCCAACACAGAAAAGCAAAGCCAACTATCACTAGCCATTTCTTCTGTCTTGATACAGAAGTGGTTTGCCCAAGAACCAATTCCCACAGTAGCTCACATCTAAACGGCTGCCAGCTTTACTTTTATGTCTTTAATACTAAGCTCCAATAATTACAATTATTTTAATAATTTAATAACATGATTTATAAATAATTATGACTAACAAGTCAGAAACGTAGAAATACAGTTTACTCAGAAGCCCTTATTACCTGCTTTATGAGGACTATATACTTCTTCAAACTGAACATGAGTAGTGGCTTAAAAGTGTGTGGATGGTACTATAGAAACACAACACAGCAAGACTTAAAACTGAACACTTATTATCCTAATTTTCACAGCTTAGAGGGAAGATTCCAGAACAAGAATCAACAAAAAGAGCCATAACAATAACACAGTTGGAGAAATTCTACTTAAGTCTATTTAAATCACATATGGGAAGTTCTGAACTGATAATGGTATCTTGCTTAAATCAGACACTCCATCAGCAAACAACTATTCAGTTCAAGCATCACTTTATACTCTTGAAAATTACTACAAAAGGGAAATGTAAAATTTCACTAACTTTACAGAATAGTACCACACACTTACTGTGTTAATAGTCTCCAATTCATTAAAATAGGACAGCTTCTGCTGGATGTGCTCAGCAAGATCAGCAAGTTCCGACTCACATTTTAAAGAAAAAAAAAACCAATTATTATAAAAACACACCAATCGGTACCCTAATGTCAAAACTACTTTGAATAGAGTTATATTTGACACTGAAGTTTAAATCAGAACAAAAGGAGACAATAATTAGTATTATGCGATCTTTTATAAAAATAAGTGCCTGCCTTTTAAAAACACACAAAAATACAGAGAAAATTCTAAAATATAGTAACTTCAATGCTCTATCTGCAACTCACAACTTAAAGTACAACCTCCTCAGGCAGCTGATTAAAAACAAAAACCCTTTGGCCTGAGCAAGTTCCAGGACAGCCAGAGCTAAATTTAAAAAAAGCCAAACAAAAACAAAAACAAAAACAACAACAACAAAAAACACCAATAGTGCAATCACTCTGCTTATCTGAAAATGTCAATAACAGTGGACAGACCAGTCCACTCTGCAGCTGCACCTAGCAGATCAAAACAAGGAAGTCTGCGTCTGGCTCTGCTCCCTTTACAGCAATCTACATGGTTAGCAGAGTCTAATATAGAGCAACCTTCAGTGTCTACTCAGAGGAATTAAGGAAATTAAAATGGAATAGCATTCATCTATTTAAAATTAATCACTGACCCTCTCTCTCCCCTCATTCCCAATTACCTGTTCTTTTAGGAGCTGTTCACAGGCTTCATGAAGAGTTCCTGTCTTATTGGACACAAAAAGGTACTGCTTCTGCAGTGACTCCAGATGCTGAAGAGCACTGTTCACATCACTCAGTATAGCATCGCACTGTTCCTGAAACCCAGACAAGTAATCCCTCATCTGTCTAGAAAACAGAACCAAGAGGGGATTGGCAATAATATTTTCCCCCAATAAGCAGAGTCAATAAACAATACCGTCTCATCTTTTCCAAAATCACAAATTTCAGGTGGAAAACCCGACCTACTCTTCCAAAATTTCTAACTCTCAGATTTACAGCAAAAGCTAGCCTATAAACTACTCCGATGCTTAGGAAGACGAATCACTGTCACCACAACCAATAAAAGGAATTGGCCTTAGAGCCACAACCTGGTTTCTTGCATGTAAGTCAATAAATCACAGGCATCAACCTTCAAAGATGGGGACACCAGGACATCCCAAGGCAGCAAATAAGGTTACTCCTTCAGGTAACAGCCACCTCCAAAGACCATGTGATGTGAAAAGAATTTTGGATCTGAGACTAGAAGACAATGGTCCAAACTGGAGCTCTACCTAAGTCTAAATGACACTGATAGTTAATGTGTCCAAGCCTCAGGCTGGCCATTTGTAAAATGGGAAAGGGAATGTTTCCTTGAAGATCTGCTATAGATAAAATAGGATTATACATCCATAGCACACTGCCTAGCAATAATGCCCATGAATATGCCAGGCATAGTGATGCACACCTTTAATCCCACCACTTGGGAGGCAAAGACAGGCAAATCTCTGAGTTCAAAGTCAGCTTGGTCTACACAATGAACTGTAGGATAGCCAGGTCTATGTAGCGAGACTCTGTCTCAAAAAAACAAAAACAAAACAAAAAAAACAATAATAATGGCCGTAAATAAATGCTAACCGAACATTAATGCAGAACCCATATCTAAACTCGGAGAGAAACTGTGTGTCATTCTCCCCTATCAGCATATGCTAGCCATACTATCCAGATGGCCATCCTAAGGTCGTCCATGATGTTTCCCCTGAGACCACAAACCCCTCACAGAACTCCCATACAACTTCTTGACCCAAGTCCTTTCTGCAGCTCCTTTTCTAAAGTCACTTATAACCCAATCCTCGCCCTGCCTAGTAGTAGGGAAAATCTGACTGTTAAGTTTTCTGGTAACTTGAGATGACTATGATGTAAAAATCAGAAAATCCAACAAATAAAGGACCCGCACATACCTATATTTAGTTCCTTCATCCTGATCCATCTGAGTTTGCAGCTTTGCAAACCATGAGAAGAACTGGAAAACAGAAAGTATTATTCTGTCAATCAAACTAAAAGAGATGAACGGAAAGTGATCACATGGTATGGTAGAGGATGAGTTAAAGGGCAGCATTACCTAATTAAGTCTTATTTCCAGGGCTCAGCCACTAATAATTAGCTCTGAGCTTCAGATAGATAGATAGATAGATAGATAGATAGATAGATAGATACATACATACATACATACATACATACATACATACATACATACACACATACATACATACATACATACATACATACATCTATATGCCAGGAGGGCAAAGGATATGAAAAGCATTGGTCATTTCCAGAGTCAAGGAAAGAGCAGTATTAAAGACACATATAAAAAATAATTATTTCTTCTTAAGAAACTAACATCTGAGCCAGGCGGTGGTGGCGCACACCTTTAATCCAGCACTTGGGAGGCAGAGGCAGGTGGATCTCTGTGAGTCTGAGGCCAGCCTAGTCTACAGACCGAGATCCAGGAAAGGAACAAAGTTACACAGAGAAACCCTGTCTTGAAAAACCAAAAAAAAAAAAAAAAGAAACTAATATCTGGTTCTTAGTTTGCCAAGTTTGAAGAATTACAGGGTTTGGGGTAGATATTAATGTCACCTAATGAGAATGGTGAGAATATAAACTTGAAAATCACATAGTGAATTAAGAATATGGACTCTGGGGAGGCTGCAGAGATGGCTCAGTAGTCAAGAGAACTGGCTTGTTCTTCCAGAGGACCCGATTCAATTCCCAGCATCCACATGATGGTTCACAACTGTCTGTAACTCTAGTTCCAGGGGATCCAAGGCCTTCTTCCGGCTTCTGAGGGCACCAGGCACATAAGTGGTACACAGGCATACATGCAAGCAAAACATCCACTCACATAAAATAAAAACGAAAACTGAAAGAGAATATGGACTTGAGTCTGTATCTGCCCCTACACCAATGTTCTAGAAATCATCCATTATTTAAAATAGATAAAAATCTAGCATGGTCATACATGCCTGCAATACCAGCACATAAAGCTGAAGCAAGAGGATCTCAAGTTCAAGGCCAGCCTCGGCTACACAGTAAAACACTGGGGAAGGGATGCGACGGGAGAGGAGGAAACAGAGAAGAAAAACAAACACACACAACAGGTAAGA
Organism: Peromyscus eremicus; assembly: GCF_949786415.1. NCBI lineage: Eukaryota > Metazoa > Chordata > Mammalia > Rodentia > Cricetidae > Peromyscus > Peromyscus eremicus. Next base: position 46,601,809 of record NC_081425.1, on the reverse strand, counting down.
GGGTTCATTTACAAAAGAAATTTAGGGGGTGATAAAAATGTTTTCTATTTTAGCTTGGTATGGTAGCACACACCTGTAATCTCAGCACTTGGGAAGTAGAGGCTGGAAGATAAGTTCAAAACCAGCTAGGGCTGCATCGTAAATATAAGACCAGCATGGTCGTTTGAAGGAAAATGGCCCCATAGGCTCACAGGAAGTGGCACTATTAGGAGGTGTGGCCTTGCTGGAGTAGATGTGACTTTGATAGAGGAAGTGTGTCACATAAGCTTTGAGGTCTCAGCTCAAGCCAGGCCTAGTGGCTCACTGTCTCTTCCTGCTGCCTGCCGATCCAGATGTAGAAATCTCAGCTACCTCTCAAGCGCCATGTTTGTCTGAGTGACGCCATGCTTCCTACCATGATGATAATGAACTAAACCTCTGAACTGTAAGCCAGCCACAGTTAAATGTTTTCCTTTATAAGAGTTGCTGTGGTCATGGTGTCTCTTCACAGCAACAGAAACCCTGACTAAGACAGCCAGCCTATACTACACAAGACTCTGTTTCAAAATACAAAAATAAAAACAGCAACAGTGCAGCACTTGGTAGGCAGAGACAGGCGGATCTCTATGAGTTCCAGGCCAGTCTGGTTCTAGGACAACTAGGATTGTTACACAGAGAAACCCTGAACAGGTTTCACATCAGGTTTATATCTTGATAGTGGTAGTTATACCAGTATATACACTCACCAAAACTTATCTGGCTGACACTTAAAGTAAATTTTATCATATATAAATCATAACCCAACACGGTAGATGCTTTAAACTATTAGAGAGATATGCAAGTGTGAATTTAATACAGAAGATTGTGTTTTCACAGAAGGGGAACTATTTGGTGAGACAGAATGATCAGCAAGAGTGGAGGAAGGGGTTGGGGAGAGGGGGTTCTGGGGGAGAGCAGGAGGGGGGAATGAGAGGGAGACCTGTGGTTGGTATGTAAAATGAATAAAAAACTTCCTAATAAAAACAAGAAGAGTGGAGGAAGATGGGGAGAGAGGACAGCAAAGGGAGGGGAGAGCACAGTACAGTGCACAGATCAAAGCGCCATGCTGAAATCTGCCTGTCTGTAACTAAGATAATGTGGAAGAGAGAAAATGATTGTTTCAAACAGTCCAATAACATTCACAGACATAGTACAAGATCACTGTCTCCAGCTCTCAAAGTGGAAGTACAAGCTTGTCATCTAACTTGACTAACATTTTCTAAGCATTTATTGTGTGCTTCCTACACACTATATCTGCATGTGTTATTTAATTCTCATAAAAATCATATGAGATAGATATATTATCATCCATGTTTTACAGACTCAGAAACTAAAAACCAAAAAAAATAGGTAATTTGCTGAAACTCACAAATGATGGTAAGTAATGGAGCTGACTTTAAGATGTAGGTCAGACTAACTACAACAGGAGCAGATGTGGGTCATCCTAACTACAGCAGGAGCATATGCGGTCAGCCTGACTACAGCAGGAGCATATACGGTCATCCTAACTACAGCAGGAGCAGATGTGGGTCAGCCTGACTACAGCAGGAGCAGATGTGGTCAGCCTGACTACAACAGGAGCAGATGTGGGTCATCCTAACTACAGCAGGAGCATATGCGGTCATCCTAACTACAGCAGGAGCAGATGTGGTCAGCCTGACTACAGCAGGAGCAGATGTGGTCAGCCCGACTACAGCAGGAGCAGATGTGGTCAGCCTGACTACAGCAGGAGCAGATGTGGTCAGCCCGACTACAGCAGCAGATGTGGTCAGCCCGACTACAGCAGCAGATGTGGGTCATCCTAACTACAGCAGGAGCATATGCGGTCAGCCTGACTACAGCAGGAGCATATACGGTCATCCTAACTACAGCAGGAGCAGATGTGGGTCAGCCTGACTACAGCAGGAGCAGATGTGGTCAGCCTGACTACAACAGGAGCAGATGTGGGTCATCCTAACTACAGCAGGAGCATATGCGGTCATCCTAACTACAGCAGGAGCAGATGTGGGTCATCCTAACTACAGCAGGAGCAGATGTGGTCAGCCTGACTACAGCAGGAGCAGATGTGGTCAGCCCGACTACAGCAGGAGCAGATGTGGTCAGCCTGACTACAGCAGGAGCAGATGTGGTCAGCCTGACTACAGCAGCAGATGTGGTCAGCCCGACTACAGCAGCAGATGTAGGTAAGCCTGACTACAGCAGGAGCAGATGTGGTCAGCCTGACTACAGCAGGAGCAGATGTGGTCAGCCTGACTACAGCAGGAGCAGATGTGGTCAGCCCGACTACAGCAGGAGCAGATGTGGTCAGCCTGACTACAGCAGGAGCAGATGTGGTCAGCCCGACTACAGCAGCAGATGTGGTCAGCCCGACTACAGCAGCAGATGTAGGTCAGCCCGACTACAGCAGGAGCAGATGTGGTCAGCCTGACTACAGCAGGAGCAGATGTGGTCAGCCTGACTACAGCAGCAGATGTAGGTCAGCCTGACTACAGCAGGAGCAGATGTGGTCAGCCTGACTACAGCAGGAGCAGATGTGGTCAGCCCGACTACAGCAGGAGCAGATGTGGTCAGCCTGACTACAGCAGGAGCAGATGTGGTCAGCCCGACTACAGCAGGAGCAGATGTGGGTCAGCCCGACTACAGCAGGAGCAGATGTGGTCAGCCTGACTACAGCAGGAGCAGATGTGGTCAGCCTGACTACAGCAGGAGCAGATGTGGTCAGCCTGACTACAGCAGCAGATGTAGGTAAGCCTGACTACAGCAGGAGCAGATGTGGGTCAGCCTGACTACAGCAGGAGCAGATGTGGTCAGCCTGACTACAGCAGGAGCAGATGTAGGTCAGCCTGACTATCGCAGCAGATGTGGTCAGCCTGACTACAGCAGGAGCAGATGTGGTCAGCCTGACTACAGCAGGAGCAGATGTGGGTCAGCCTGACTACAGCAGGAGCAGATGTGGTCAGCCTGACTACAGCAGGAGCAGATGTGGTCAGCCTGACTACAGCAGGAGCAGATGTAAGTCAACCTAACTTTACAACAGGGGAACACATAGGCCAGCCTAAGTACAGCAAGAGCTCTCCTTTGCTTTCTTCACCGCCTCTTTTGACTTAGAATGCATGCAATCCGTACATCTGCTTTGTTTCATTTGGAAATGCCTCAGCTTTAACTCTTTTTGTCTTTGCTTTTGAATTAAAGACAGAGCTTATGTAGCCCGGGATGTCTTTGAACCTGTTATATATCTGGCCTCAAACTAGTGATCCTCCTGTCTCAGCCAGCTCTAACTCTCCCCTTCAAGTACTAACCAGGCCCAACCCTGCATAGCTCCCCAGATCAGATGAGATCAGTGTGTTCAGGGTGGTATAGGCATAGAGAGTTCTAACTCTCTTACCAAGTCAGAAAGAATAAACAGGGAAGCATCTATAGAAACTGCTACACGTTAAGGTTCGTAATTAGCAATAAGGAAATACCAAAGTACATGCTAAATTACTGTAAAATAATTATAAACTTTCATTTAAAGAAAACATTTAGGATTTTAAAAGAGAATTACCAAGCAACAAGTAGAGAAGGATGTATGTACGGCTTCTAGATGTATGTATTTTTATAAAGATTTATTCTTACTACCTTTTTGAAAATTATTTTATCTGTGTGAGTGTTTTGCCTGTGTATATGTCTACGCACCACGTGCATGCCTGGTGCCCACGAATGTCAGAAGAGGGCTTCAGATCCCGTAGATCTGGAGTTAAAATGTGAGAAACCGGGCGGTGGTGGCACACACCTTTAATGCCAGCACTTGGGAGGCAGAGGCAGGCGGAGCTCTATGAGTTTGAGGTCAGCCTGGTCTACAGAGCGAGTTCCAGGACAGCCAAGACTACAAACAGAGAAACCCTGTCTTAAAAACCAAACAAGCAAAACAACAGCTTTTAGCAATCTGATGTGGGTGCTAGGAATCAAACCTAGATCCCCTGAAGAGTAGTCAGTACTTTTAACCAATAAGCCATCGCTCCAGCCCTATCAGGTTATTCTATTATCTTATCATATTTTTATCTATATTGCAATACAATTGGGCAAGGTGGTGGTTTGAATAAGAACGGCCCACAGAGATTCATAGATTTGAATGTTTGGTCACCAGGGAGTGGCACTATTAGGAGGTATGGCTTTACTGGAGCAGGTATGGCTTTGCTGGAGGAAGTGTGTCACTAGGGGGTGGGCTCTGAGGTTTCAGATGTTCAGGCCTAGTGTTTATTCTCTCTTCCTGCTCTCTGCCGATCCAAACATAGAACTCTCAGCTCCTTCTCCAGCACCATGGCTGCCTGCATTCTGCCTTGCTTCCCATCATGACAATAATGGACTAAACCTCTGAAACTGTAAGCCAGCCCCAATTAAATGTTTTCCTTTACAAGAGTTACTGTGGTCATAGTGTCTCTTCACAGCAACAGAAACCCTAACTAAGATAGGCAACAAGGTCTCTTAAAACAGTTAATGCCCAAAACTAACAAAAAACCACAACCGCTCTGCAAAGACCTGATGCTGGTGCCCTTCCGGGTACTATGATTTCATGTTGCCATCTGCAAGTGTTGGACCATGTTCATAGCTACCCTAGAAAACATGGTGCAAATCAGACATGGCTACACTGTCCTTTTTTTTTTTTTAGCCTGTGCTGAGACACCTAGGATAATCCAATGTCCCTAGAAACGATGGTACCATTTACCTGCTGTGCAGTCTCAATTCTTTCTTCTTCCATTCCTAAAGAAGAAAAGCCTTTCAAGAGGATGTCTTCTGTAGATTCAGGCACCACAGCAGTCAGCTCAATGGGCAGTGACTGGGATGCCAAGCTGCAGACATCTTCAATTGGGAGCTTGAAAAAGAAAGCCATAAGACACTTAACTTGAAAATTCTCTTAAATCAACTCAATTGTTTCTAAAAAAGAAACAATTTCAACAATTCAAAGAGAAAGGAATATCCCCTTTAAGTCCTCTGAGATCAGGGACTGTCACACAGTAGTAACAACCCCCACTTGCCCTCTTTGGGATAGATGCCACTCTCAAGATGTAAACAGGACATGAGTGTCGCTCAGTAGCAAGGTCTGATTGTTGAGTCAGCTTTCTAACAATGGACGACTCTGTGTAGAACCACTTGAACCTCTGTAAACTAGCATTAGACAAAGGGAAACCTGCGTGCTGTTTCAGGTAGTGTGTTCCCTCAGGATCTAACACAAAGGCCTGACCAACCAACAGAATTAACAAACCACAATCACTAAATAACAAACTGTCTCCTCCTACCACCTCCACCCATGGTACACCTCACCTACACTGACATACTGTGAGATCCAACCACAGAGAAGAGACCAGGAAGAATCTCAGAGGAGCCCAGGGACAAGGCCTCCCTGTGACACCAATGGGACTCTCTCACTACCCACTACGAACGATACTTTAGCTTTGGTATTAATTTACTTGAAGTCACATACTACTAGACAAGCTGTTTGCAGACCTAAAAGAAACCAGAAGCGGGGGACAGGGAAAGCAACAAGGCCTGCTGTTAGGTTTAATTCTACTCTTCAGCCTCAGCTCACGGCATTTAGAGTCTTCTAACATAAGTCACGACTCAAGGTCTTAGGAAATTGCTTTCTTTCTAAATGCAGACATTCCGTCCGAAGACAGGGCTTTTTCTTTAAAGCTCAAATAAGCTAGATACACAAATATCCCACTACTAATCTAGAAACAGGAGTCTTTAATATGGGGAGGTTGCATCTGTGTTCACACAGGGCTATACCTTCATGGTAAATACACTAAGTGAAGCCTGGTTGAAGACCTCTTGCTTATGTATAGGCTGGGTGGCGTTGGGGAAAGTCACCACTCCAGTCCCCAATTTCTCCTCTTCTCACATACAGATCCAGTAGCACAATTCATATAAACCAGATATAAAAGTGCTGTGGCCCAGCAAGAACTCAAGTTCTCAAACCCAGTGAAATCTACCTTGTGTCTAAAGTGTCACCAGCAACTGTGTGCCGCCATTAGGGGTTCTGAAGACAGACTATAACTGAGATAAACAGCACTACACCCGCACTGTGGAAGCACCCCAATTAACCAAGCTCACAGACATACACATGCACACACACACACACACACACACACACACACACACACAGACAACGCTGCATGTTAACATAAGACCTGCCACATAGTAAATACTCAATAAAATTGAACTACTGACATTAGAAGTACTTTCTATTATTCCTATTAATAGCAATCATAGTTCTTTATTACTTCCATTTAGGGGCAGCAACAGAATAAATTTATTGATCTGAATCTATAATGCTTCTTGAGAACAGAATAGTAACTAAGCTATCTTTGCAGTATTGTGTGTAGTAAAAGTTCTGTAACAAGAGATCACAGTTAAGGTAGGGAAGATGTAAAGGAGAAGGAGTAATGTAAGTAGCAGAAGGTAAGTAAGATGTAAAGGGAAGGAGTGATGCCTCCAGCTCGGAGTTGACAAACGTCCCAGTAAACATGCAGGCCTATACCTGGATGAAGAGACCGAAATGCAAACGTCCCAGTAAACATGCAGGCCTACACCTGGATGAAGAGACCGAAATGCATGCTGCTTGCACACAAACATGCAAAAGCTAAATAATTTACAAAAGCATAAGTATTCCTTTTTAAGTTTTTATTATATTTATTTAGCGTTTGTGTGTGACCTCTTGTGGAGGTCAGAGGACAACTTAACAAATCGGTTCTCTCCTTCCACCATGTGGGTCCAGAGACTGAACTCAGGTTCAATCAGCTTTCCCATAAAGACTTTTACTCACTAAGCCATCTTGCCAGCAAGTGTTAACTTAAATACATCACAGCTCAGGCTGCAGGATAACCATGCAAACTAAACCCGGGGGAAAAGGCTGAAGAGATGGCTCAGTGGTTACAAGCACTTGTTCTTACAGAAGACCTGGGTTCAATTCCCAGTACCTATTCACAGCCATCTGTAACTCCAGCTCCAGGGGGCCTGATACTCTCTTCTGGCCTCCATGGGCACTAGGCACAAACATGGTACACATACATAATGCAGACAAAGCACTCGTACACATAAATAAAATCAATCAAGCTGGAGAAAGACGGACATTTCCAGTGATGCCTTGTGGGAAACCAAGGGGAAAGGGATGACAAGCACCATGCAAGCAGCTAAAAAGAATTCTCCAATTAATTTGTCACCAACCACTAAGGACTAGAAGGTAAGTGGAAGCATCTGGAAGCCACTGACTCAGGAAGAAGCCACAGCTGCTCACAAACTCCACTAGAGAGCCGTGGGCAAGCAGGTGAACAAGGTGGTACCCACCTGAAGAGAGGAGCGGCTGCCCTATGGAAGGCAGGGCACAAAGCCCTTCTAGCCCTTCCTCCCCAGTGGATAAACGCCTTAGGCCACTGGGTGCGGTGGGGGGCAGCAACTTCTGTCAGCCACAGAACACAGCACCCCAGTATAGCTGGAAAAGGGGGAAAGGAAAACCTTCCACTCTGGACAACAGACAAGAACCACACAGGACCCAGACCATCAGAGGTCTCCCGCAGCTAAGGGAAACAGAGTCAATGGCAAAGCCCCAGCTCCAAGACCCAGGGACAAAGGACCTGCCGAAGACTGAGGCTGGACCTGGACAACAAAAAACTCCTAACCATTTCAAACTATCAAAACTCAGAATATTTATGTCTTGTTTGGTTGCTAAGTCTTTACATTGATTTTTTGAGTGTACCATGCATGAATTTCTGTCATTTCAAATGGACCCAAGGGGTGGTAGACATGTGCTCAGTTTATTTTAAACCAAAAAAATGTTATATTCTAAATTATTTTTACCAGAAAAGACTCTGGATCCATGAGAAGCTGCTCAAGATATTCCAGACACATTCTATAATCTAATTATGAGTAAATATGATAGTCTAAGATCATATTTATCCAAGAGCATTCAATTTGATTACTTCAAGCACAAATACTAATTAATTTCCAATCATAAGACCTTTAATTATGGGGCTGGAGAAATGGCTCAGCAGTTAAGAATGCCAGTTCAGTTCCCAGCACCCATGCCAGGTGGGACAAACCCAGGAAGCGGATAGACTCAGATCAATACATTTAACTCCAGCTCCAGGGACTCCAACACCCTCTGCTAGTCTCCGGGGGCATTCACTCTCATGCACAAACCCACACACAGACACACATGCATGTATATGATTGAAAATGTCATATATAGCCAAGCAATGGTGGTGTCGACTGCCTTAATCCCAGCACTTGGGAGTCAGAGGCAGATGGATCTTTGTGAGTTCTAGGCCAGCATGGTCTACAGAGTGAGTTCCAGGACAGCCAGGGCTACACAGAGAAACCTGTCTCAGGACAAATAATAATAATAATAATAATAATAATAATAATAATAATATCTAAAAAATAAAAAACTTTAAATTTAAACAAGAAGCAGGAGGGTCCCTGTACCCTTACTCTTACTAATAAGAAACTTTTTCTCTCAAACTAACTAGGAAAGAAACCACAATACAACCACTTTAAAGAAATAATAATTTTAAAGAGAAATACTTTAAGAATACTTAAAGAAACTTTGAAGAAAACAATTTTAAATAATAAATTTTAACATCTTGCTTTTAACAGCATAAGAGAAAATTACCCCTTTGGGTACTTATGTCCCACTAAATTCTTTCCACAAAATTGCAGAACTAGAGTGGCAAGTCAAAGGGGGTGTGGCGGTGTCCCCAGCACGCTGCTTCTGACCCGATCAGAGCCTCCCTCACGGCCCTGCCCTGGCTTCAGGAGAGAGCAGACACACCACCAGACAGACGAGCGCACAGACATGGCTGGCCGTGTTGGAAAGCTACTGTACAGTCTATACAAATGGACATGAGCATACTAAATAGTAATTACAATAAATCACATAGTACCACCTCAACCAGCTGAGCCAACCCAGGAAAGGACAAATGTCCCTTCCTCCCATAAGCCCTAATTCTTGGAAAATCCTGGACTGGAGAAAGAGACTTTTAGAGTCAATCTGATCAGTCCGTTCCCCAACTGAACTGACAACACTTTCTCTGTTTAGAGTCTATCATTGAGGTTGGAGTCTCAGAACCTTCCAAGGACCAAACACTTTCTTTCTATCTTCAGTCTCAGTGACACCTAAACTAGCTCCAGATTCTAATCTAGTCTTTTAAAACATTCATTGTTTGAAAGAGACCACACGAATAATGTAATATTAGCAAGAAGCTTGCCATGCACCGTTTATGCACATGACTGCCTTTAATTTTCACAACTCCCCGTGAGATAAGCTTCTATTTTACAACAAAGAAAACAGAAGCATACAGAAGTTAATTATCACGACCAAGGTCACACACCTACAGGAAAACAACAGCTATGGCAGTAAATTACAGATAGATTTCAAAGCAAATTAACTTAGCACTTCAACAAGAACTACTTAGCAAAAAAAAGATTCGCTGTTATAGGAAAATTTGCCTGACTACAAGAAACCACTCTACTGCAAATTCTTTTATCTAATGCTATCTAAATATATAACTCTTTTAAAAGAAAAAAGATGCAACTTCCCAACGTAAGGAATTTTTATTACACTTTTTCATTTTATATGTTGTGTGTTTTGCCTCCATGTATTTGCACATTCATGTTTAGTGCCAGAGGTCAGAAGAGAGAACTGGTTATAGATGTGTTGTGAGCCACCATGTCAGTACTAGGAACTGAACCTGGATCCTCTGCAAGAGCAGCAAGTGCTTTTAACTGCTGGGCCATCTCTCCAGGCCCAGGAGTGCTTTTTTATAAGTGAGAAAGCTGCTTTCTAAAGATGTTAACACCTTTATGATGTTTACTGAGCATTAGCTGAACACCAACTAGACCACTAAATCAGCCCGGTTCCAGTAGATCAGGAAATACTTTATTGAAATGATACAGAGAAGTCTATGGACATACGTGGTTAGGTAAACTTAAATGAACAAACACATTCTATTTTTTAACAGTGACGTTATCCCATCAGACACAGAACACTTCAATACAGGGAAATGAAAGCAGTGAGGACACGCCCCTCCGAGATTCTGAAGATGGTGGAAATAAGCTTCCTAATACTGAGACCCTCCCCCAGTACTTGAACTTGTTAAGTACATCCTCTACCCAATGCCTTATGCTTTTTCTTCCAGACACAAGGTTATTGACTTAGCCTTTCCCAGGCTGGCTTCATGTTCTCCATGTCAGTTCTCACACCAGGCTGTCATTTTCTATAAAAGGCCTCCCTCCTTTTTTACATCTGCCCTTACTTTTAGGCCTCCCATAAAAAGGTATCCCTCATCCATTCTGGTCCCACCATCCTATTTTAATTTTCTGATATACTGAATGGATCACCATCTGTACCTTCCTGGTTTGTTAATTTGATTTTTTTTTCTATTATAGGCTCATGATCTCCATAATTATGTCAACTCCCAAAAACTGGAAATTTCATCTTTTCTATTATTTATTATTATTATTATTATTATTATTATTGCTATTACTATTCTCTATCCATAATTCCTACCACAGTGAAGGCATGTGGCAAAACGAGTTAAGTAACAACGTAAGATAATGGTAAGTACTGTTGCATAAATAAGGAAGAATGGTGTAAAATAATAAGATTCCCACTTACTTCCAACCCTCTCCATATTAAAAAAGGATGAAAACTTAGTTCATTCCCCGTGACAATAACAATGAAGTTTCTTGTAGTGTACGTCTCAGCTTCAATAATGGGGCACACAAATTCTGAACAGACTGGGAAATACATAAGCCAGTTTCTGGGCTGAGGATGAATGTCTGTGGTAGAGTGCTTAGCCGACAATGGCAAGGCCCTAGCAACAATGGTTTCATCCCCAGCAACACACACACCACACCTGCCTATAATCCGGGGCATAAAACAGAGGCAGGTCAAAGACCTTTTCACTTGCTCCCTCGGTTACTCAGATCTATTTCCTGTAAGACATCCTGGAGGTGGGCAGGAAAACGCACCTGTAAACACCTATTTTTCCGGCACAGCACACAAAGGTGCAGAGAACGTTTCTAATCACACCTCTATAAAGCGTGAGGGCAAAGGTGAAAACGCCAAATTCTATCAGCATTTGGACAGAATTCGGAACTGAATAGAAATGCATGCCTCCAGCATCAAAAACAACCACCGCTGCTAATAAAATAACCCAAAATCTGGGCCTCGAAACTAGAAGAGCCTGTCAAACATCGAAACAATTGGTAAAAAGTTCTCTTACTATTATAACTATACGGAAACGGTACTATCCACATAAAACTATCCACACAAACGGTACCATGCATACCGCCCCTGTGGTAACTGGATTAAAATGTTAACGCTAAAACCCAAAAGCACTACTTAATGACTGAGTCAACTTGCAAACATAATTATTTTTTATTGCTTTACTACAGGTTAAATTAATCTCATCTCCCATAACCTACACCAAAAGTTCACAGCTTGGTGTGTGATGAATGAAACTGTCACTCGGGGCCAATTCTGATCCCCTGATGACCCTTCGCACCCCCACCGGGAAACAAGCAAGCCAGATGACTCCCAGACGCAGCAATACAGACTAGCAGGACTCCAGAGCACAGCGCCTCAGGCTCACGGGAAGCCGGGTTACCCTGACACTGGGACATCTGAAGCAAGACGCTCGGGGCAAGGCTCAGGCCAACCGTCCCACGCCGCTGGGGGCAAGGCGATGCCCTCGCGTGGACGTCCACGCAACCTGGCAGGGCCAGCCGAGGTGGCCGGACATCAGGGCACACGCAGGCCCCCCCGCCGGATCCGCCACGGTGGCTCCGGAGGGCAGGCCGGATCCCCGCACAGGACGGGCGGACGGGCGCTGCCCACGCCCTCGCCTCACCTCGGCGGGCACCGGCAGGTCCTCCACCGCCGCCTTCAGCTCCAGCACCGAGTCCGTCTGCCTGTCTGTCAGCGGCGCCATCGAGTCGGGTCTGCGATCCCAGAGAGACAGCTTCTCTCGGGCGTCCCGCTCGGCCGCCGACTCTGGCAGCAGCAGCAGCGCCGCCTCCGCCATCCCCGCCGCGCTGGGCCCCTCTCAGCAGCGCAGAACCGGACCCGGACAGGCAGAGCCGGGGACTTCCGGGAGGACCGAGGGTTCCAGCGCCGCAGCGGCGGCGGGGGCGGGCCCGAGCGCCCTGACCCCGGAAACGCTTCCCCGGCGTGGGGGCGGGACCGAGGCCAAAACAGACGTGGCTTTCGACGGAGTGTAAACATTTCCGGTTGGGATGTACCCGAAGCTAGAGAGTGAAAGACAGGCGGCGTGGGCGGAAATAGGTTTGCCCCTACCGGAAGCCTCATCCTCAACATCCATAACTTTATTGTCATGTGTTGTTGAAGTTTTTTGCCAAGTAAGGTAAGTCACTCAACAGAAAGGAGAATTGATGAACTCCAAAGATCTACCGCTTCGTTGCTGTCAGATAGGTAGTGAGTGATTTCCATGTTGACATAGCAACCAAGAGCACAAATTTTTCGATTATGCAACGTCCCTTTTAGAAAACTAGTTTGCGGGGACACAAATTCAAAGACACACATATCAGGGCTTCATTAATAGTATCAAACAACTGAAAAGAAAAAACGGCCAACATTGAAGAACTGGATCTGGCGATCCAAAGATGAAACTGGGAAAATTCTGCCGTTTAAATCATGATACACATTTGGACAGCTAAACAAATAATATTATTGGATCAAACCTACACAATTGAATAAGTATACTTTATCACTATATAAATTGAGTATATACTAATTAAATTGGATAATTAAATGAAAAAGGGACAACCTTCTACATTACCAAAGAATTCCAAAAAACAGAAAAATGAAATGGAAAGTTATCATTAGGACATCACAGTAATAATTGTAGCAGGTAAGATAAAAGGGTGGATACTGAGAGGAGCTGGCAAAGTTCCAGAAGAAATGGCAATTTGCATAGTTCCAGATAATCTCTCCAAGATAGTTACCAATAAGAAAAGGAAGTCAGGCATGGTGATACACACCTGATGCCCAGTACTTGGAAAACTGACAGATAAGGATTGCAATTAGACCAATGGGCTAATAGCAAGAGCTTGTCTCCAAAAAAGGGAGGGGGGTTCAGAATAATGACTTACCGTAGCAGACACCATCTTAACCATGTGATCTAACTGAACATCATTGTCATGAAATTCCTAGATGGATGGGTTGAGGGCATGATACTCCTTCTGTGACCTTCTTACCAAAAATACAAACCTAATTCTTGTTGCAGAATATTACTTTAACTATGTAAAGATGTGTTACATTTGTTTATGTTGCATTTGTTTTAATGATGTAAAGAAGTGTTGTTTTCCCTACCTAAGGCACCTGATTGGTCTAATTAAAAGCTGAACAGCCAATAGCTGGGCAGTAGAGGGATAGGTGGGGCTGGCAGGTAGAATAAGTAGGAGGAGGAATCTAGGCTATAAAGAGGAGAGAGAATGAGGGAGACGCCCAGGGCTAGCCAGGCAAGCAGCTGCCAGACAGACAGATGGAGTAGGACATACAGAATGAAAGAAAGGTAAAAAGCCCCGAGGCAAAACATAGATAAGGAGAAACAGGTTAATCTAAGTTTTGAGAGCTAGTGGAACGAGCATGAGACAAGGCCGAGCATTCACAACTAATAATAAGTTTCCGTGTCATGATTTGGGAGCTGGTTGGTGGCCCAAAAGAAAGCCTGCTACAAATTCTAGTCATGGAAAAACAAAAACCCATTACACATGGACAGACATCCTACAAAACACTGAGCAGTGTTCTCCAAAAGTGTCAGGATCAGGGCTGGAGAGAGGGCTGCCTCAGGGGCTAGGAGAGCTGCTCTTTCTGAAGACTCCAGTCCAGTCCTCAGCCCCACATTATACAGCTCACAACCCCCTCCAACTCCAGTTCCAGGGGACCCAACCCCCTCTTCTCGCTTCTCTAGGTACCTACATACACATAGCACACACAAACACACACATCAATTTCAAAATAAAAAGTAAATCTAAAAAGAGTTCCAAAGTAATAAAAAAAAAAAAAAAGCAAGGAATGACTGAGGAGTTGTTACATATCAGAGACTAAGGAGCCAAAACATCTCAGGGCAATGTGGTATCTTGGATTGATTCCTAGAACAGAAAGGGGATAATTGTGGTTAAACTCTAGGATAAAATATGGTTCTACTTGAATAAAATGATTGTAATATAGTAAGAAAAATGAAACCACATATGACCCTATTGACCAAAGGAGACACTCCAAGGCATTAAATGCTGTTACACTGAATGCTGTTACAGCCGCGAGGGGAAGGGGGGTTCTCAAGGGCCTGAGACACAGGCCCTATTCCTGCTTTCTCTATTGTCACAGGCTGGAAGGGCGAGAGCAGATATGTAGTCATCGAAACAATGCATCCTGGCGTGTGCCTCCACCCGAGGGTCTAAATCCTTGGCCAATGTCTCATTTCCCCTGCTGACAGTTTAATGAAGCCAAAGCGTGTCTAACAGGTGCTACCATCCAGGCGAGGACTCCACTGTCGGAGGCATTGGAGAGCCGCCAGCAGACAGATGGTCTCCCTGACCTTCGCAAGAAGTCAACGGTGTAAGAGAACGTCATTCCTTCTCGTAGGTGAGAGAAGGTCCTCGCCCCGCCCCTTCTTATAGAGCAGTGACATTGTCAGAAGTGTTGAAGAAACACAGGGTAGGGTACCCCTACTTAATGACCTCCACTCTGGTAAAGTCAGATTCTTTTTTTTTTTTTTAAAGATTTATTTATTATGTATACAGTGTTCTGCCTGCATGCCAGAAGAGGGCGCCAGATCTCATTACAGATGGTTGGGAGCCACCATGTGGTTGCTGGGAATTGAACTCAGGACCTCTGGAAGAACAGCCAGTGCTCTTAACCGCTGAGCCATCTCTCCAGCCCAAAGTCAGATTCTTGACCATACAGTGAAAAGAATATCAGGACAAAACAGAGTGAATAAAACTGCCACCAAGCCTGATGATGATATATGAACTCAATCCCCCAGAGTCCACACCGAAAGAAGTGACCTTCACAAGTTGTCCTCTGATCTCATGTATGGTGTGGCACACAAGCACCTCTCCCACACAAACACACATAAATGAATGTGAAAAATTGTAAATGCAATTATAAAGGGTTTTCTGGAACACTGTTTGGGGTTAGGGTTGGGAGTAGTACTAATTCAATTAAACTCAAGACCTCAACCGTTCTGGCCCTAAGCGAGGAAGGTTCATTGTTTAGCATCTTGAGATGCTGTTAAGGAAAGAAACACTCTGTAGACAAGCTGGATTTTATGTTGTGCCGAAGTCTCGACTGGCAGATGGCAGGGAACACTAACCAGATCAGAAGATGAAGAGCTCTTTCCCTCCCCGTATCCACTTATTCTCACTCATCTTTCTATCTTGCCTCTAGTCTGTCATGTGACAAGGATGGATATAAATCATTATATATATGGTGTGCACTGTACACCACCACAAGTGAACCCTAAGATAAGCTGTGGGCACGGGCAACATGGTGTATCAATGTGGGTTCCTCAGTTGTAGTAGGCACACCTCTCTGGTACAGGATGCAGATAAAGCATGATGGAAAAGTACAGGAGTGTGTGTACCTTCACTGAATTTTCCTGTGAAACCAAACGCTCTAAGAAATATATCAATTGATAAGCAAAGCTCCCCCTTTCTTACCCAGTTCTTAACAAACCATTATATGTAACTCAAACGTTAAGAAAATGGACATCTGCAAAATCCTTCTAAGTAACCAAAAAGTTGACCAACCAAGTCCATACTTAGTTTTGTTGTTTTCTGTGAAACAAGTATCCCTGTCTGGTCCAGCCAACCAAGGATCCCAACTCTTGCTTCTAGCAGCACCTAGAGTGGTTGTGGGATGGAGGAGTCGTGATTGGTGTCGTGAACATTGAGCCTTCCTTGCCAAGCCAGCCTCAGAATCAAGTTCACTCCTCTCTACTAACCTACAGAGTACTTCACAAAATGATGGGTCAGGGGTAGGGGACATCTCGCAAGGACAAGGCAAAGAGTGAGTTGATCCCAATAACTTCTCCATGCAGAGAAGTACCCATGACCACTTTCACCAACACTGTTCCTCCCCCTGCCTTCTGGAGTCTGCCTTTGTCTATGTGTCTGTGTATCTGAAATAACCATGAGCCACTGTATCATCATATATTATTTCTTTTTATCAAATAATGAAACAAGGTGTATGCCACACAGTCCAATCATGTATAAAGAGCTTGAAATATAAAAGCTTGTGGAAAATATATTCTTTACATAATACATACTATTTATAGCACATGAATAAATAGAACAGGAGCCATTTTTTTTACATCACAGTTCATCAACATAGAGCATCAGTAACAACACAATTTCCTTCAACTTAGTTACAAAACTCGAAGTAGTTTTCACAATACTTAAGCAAAATGCCAAGTGGAAGTGCTTCAAGTTGTCTCTGGGTTAGGAACATCAACGACTGTATTAACTCCAGGGAGAGGAAAGGCAGGTGGAGCCTGTCCTATAAGGCACTTAGGAAGTTCACGCCACCCTTGTCTTAAAGTACTGCAATTTTGCCTTAAAACATGCTGAATTTTTACAGTGAAGTTTAACTTTCTTTTCATCCAGGTACAGACACAAACATAATTTAATAAATTGATAATACTGTCTGACATCTGCTGTGCACATGATCTTCAAATTGGACCTGTTTCTACTGTTTCTACTGTTTCTACTTTAGACATTACCTCCATTCTTTAAAAAAATAAAGTGGTTTTTCTTTGTGGTTTTTTTTTTTTTTTTTTTGGCCAGTTGGTGGTGATGCTCGCCTTTAATTCCAGCACTCAGGAGGCAGAGGCAGGTGGATCTCTGTGAGTTCGAGGCCAGTCCATCTAAAAGAAGAGTTCCAGGACAGCTAGGGCTGTTACATAGAGAAACCCTGCCTCAAAAAATTTTTTAAAAAAGCCTTGAAAAGAAATGCAATCCTTTCAACTCAAGAGAAAGCCTCTGTGGAGTCTATCACTTAACGGAATGTTCAGGTCAGAAGAAAAACATCTCAGAGGAGGAGACAGGCCAGCAGCAGCTTGGGTCCTCTACTGCCATCTAGTGGCTTGCTAGGGACTTTATTCATCGTTAAGTCGTCTGTTCTCACGTGATGATTTGTCTTACCTTTTACTTTTAGAAATCGCACCCTGCTTCACAAACTGTTTTCAAAGAAAACATTAATAAAGAAGCCAAGGTGAAAATTATGAGAGAAAAATGTGCTCAACCCTCAAGGGAAGGAAAACCTGCACGATTCTGCCTCAAGGAGGAAGAGGCCCTGTGGGACAGGTAAGGAATGGACCCAGCATTGCGCCCCGCTTAGAGTCCCAGTTACCACGGATACTTTCACAGGGTACACTGAAGGGATTGAGCTCCTTTCTATGAATAGAAAGCTCGTGGCTCTTAGAGACATCTTTTGCTTTGAAAAGTATAAGAGGTTAAATCGGTCTCAGAAGAAACAAAATAGGTAGAGGGCATTATATACCTCCTATCAGAAAGGAGATAAGCAGGTGCTAAAGCGATCACTCTGGGGTGGGGCGGGGCTCGGTGTGGGGCAGACACCCGGAATGCACAAGTTTGCTCCCCAACATCGCAAAAATCAAAGGGAAAGGAAGAAAGTAAATTTTTTTTTTTAATTTCAAGGAAATTAACTAGGAAATCTCACATAAAGGTTTTTAAACAAACCCACCTTGAGCTAAAGTAAAGGCTAGAAGTCTGGAGGCATCCTCTCTTCAGTTCATTAGCAACTAAAGAACTTCACCTGCAGCGTTATTTAACGGAGGTACCCCAACTGTTTACTGAGTGTGAACACACTCACCTTGCACGTGGCAGCCCTGTTTCCCCTTCATTTGACACCAACTTGCTCAGCATGATTATCCCCATTTGATCAAAATGGAAATAATGAACTTTGCTAAAAATCATAAGGCAAATGCTAATGTTACCTCACAAAGGTCGAGTCTCCGAAGGCTTAACTTCACTTACTGTAAGTGAAAGATTGTGCCCAAACAGGAACTATAAAGCAGTGCAATGTTGTAAAAAGTCTACTTCCTGCACTGTCGAGGTCTAGAGTTTAAAAGTCCAAATGTAAAATCTCTTCAGCTGACAGGAAACTAAAGCTCTCAACAGTTTAGGAATAATACCAGCCAAAGGGGAGGGGCTCAGGCACTCCGGAGCCTTCCCAGAGCTGCTGATGTTCACAGCTGGAAGCCCAGAGGCAGCAAGGCTGCTCTCCCAGAGGAAAACTGCACACGGTTCTGATTTCCCTGCAAGTTTTCTACAGCAAGAAACATGTATTCTGCACATTGTCTTGGGTATCAAAAGGGCACTTCCGCGGCAAAGACTAGTGAGTACATGCTATAGTTTAATTTCTGAACACAGATGAAAAGCATCCAGTGCCAACATGACAATCTGAAGAACCCAATCTTCACCCGTCGCTCCCATCCTAGAAGCTGTGATGAGCTGTGCAGTGAGAAGCAGCCAGAAGCACAGGAGGTTCTACTGTTGCGGATGTTGGCTTTTCAGAAGAATATCTTGTGTAGCATGGACTGGTCACAAGTCCAGTTTCTTCAGCTGCTCATATGTCAAAAAGAACTATGGTTATGGGTTAAGGCTGCCAAGAAAATGTCATGTTACCAAGCCTGACACACAGAGCAGACAGACAACGTAGCTTCTCTACTAGCCCATGCCCGCAGGCGGCTTCAAAGGACACCATTCCACTTGAGTTCCATGACAGAGTCTCAGGCTATCTCCCCAGATGTTGCCCCAGGTGAGCTCAGAATAGAGAGATCAGAGCTGAGCCCCACAAACCCCTCAGTCTTGGGCTCTTCAGGAATGCTATGCATTCTCATCAGCAAAGACCTCACTGGGCAGAGTATAACAGAGGCCCAGGAAGCTCTCCTCCAGCACCGTCCTATCACCAAAGAAAGGGGGTGCCAAACCCAGCACCCCCACCTCTAACTTCTTTCCACACCTGCTGACCTGCCCCTCCTCACCTGCCAGGTGGATATCAACCACTTCCAGAGCTAAGTTCTGCCCATGTTCAGTAAGCAACCCATGCTTACGTACAGGAGAGCAGGACATACATCAATCATATCACTCTGGAGTCACAAACACCCAGAACTCCTCAGCAGATTCTAATGAAAATCGATACCTTTCGATAGCAACACCACTGAACTAAGAGTCTTGGTGTGTCGAATGAAGAGACCTCACATTTCCTAAAGTAGAAATGGAATGGCTATTTCTTAGAACCAGAGGAACTCAAAAGGATAAGAACTTACTTCTTCATTTTAATTTATAAGCAAAACCAAACAATATTCTTTAGTAATAGCCCTTTTTAGATCGACCACAGCAGAAAAGGATACAATGATATTCCAAGGACCAAGGCGCAACCAATTTGGCCAAAAACCTTTATATAGAGCAAAAAAACCTTCATTCTTCCATGTCTATTAAAAAGAAAACAAAACCATTAGCTTCCCATTTTCCAGTTATGTCCAATGCATTAATAATGTGCCAAATTGATATACTTTTTAGTCAAAATTAAATCCCAAAGTTGAGGATGCCACCCCGACCTAAATGGTGGAAGAGAATAGAATCCCACAACTTGTCTCTGACTGAGCCTGAGGAAACCCAAGCTTGGCAAAGTGGTCTTTCCAACTGCCTTCAGGTGTGGCAAAGAGTGTCCCCACCCTGCTGCTCAGGCCACCACCCCACCCTGCCCACAACAGCCCATTGTGCTTAAGGTTGGTAGTGCCGATGTATAGCCAGCCCGTGTGTTATGCCTGTAATGTGCAACCTGTGGGAGCTGCAGTTCCCAGTGGAACTACCTACTGGCTGCTGGAGGTAGGGGATTCAAAAGATGGGGAAATGCAGTCATGGGTCTTTGAAATTTCCTGAGACCTATTCCAATCTAGATGCAAAGGCTATAGAGAAAGCAAATGCTTGAGTGGACTCAACAGGCTTTGGGTGATGCCATTTCCAGACTACAACTTTTTGTTTGTTTGTTTTTGGAGACAGGGTTTCTCTGTGTAGCTTTGTTGTCCTGGAACTCACTCTGTAGACCAGGCTGGCCTTGAACTCAGAGAGCTCCACCTGCCTCTGCCTCCCGAGTGCTGGGATTAAAGGTGTGCGCCACCACCGGCCACTACAATATTCTTCCAATGAAAACCATCAGGGGCTGTGCACAAGGCTGAGCTCTTCTTGGTCACTAACTCTACTCAAACACATAATATTACAGAGAACTGCTGAATATTTTCAGCTTTAATCAAAGAATAGGAAAAAAATGAAATGCATTTTATATGTTTACTCAAAATAAACATCTGTTTAAAAGGACTGATTAGAGATCTTTGCTGGGCCTCTTTGATCCTTAAAGTACTGCATGACTAAGACTGTCTTAAAATTTTTAAATAATAATAATAATATATGTTATATGTATCCCCAAGGGCTCTATGGCCTCACTCCTCTTAGTTTTAATACTTGTCACAGCTTAGTTACTTCAGTGTGTGTGTGTGTGTGTGTGTGTGTGTGTGTGTGTGTGTGTAACTCACAATCCTACACAGACACGTATTCTCACCTGCAATAGGCAATCCAAGGTACCCTTGTAGCCAGAGCACCCGCCATCTCGAAGGACTCTCTGATTCATCATACGGGTTCTCACAACGTCGACAGGGTTTGAGGCCAAAGCCCCCACCAGACCGCAGGTGAAGCTTGAGCTATGGAGCAAACAGTATTGGAAAAGATGAGAACTCCCCCTCAGCCACAGCTACGAAGGTGGGAGACAAGACAGCTCCCTCCCAACATTACCTGAAGGTAAATGTGGAGCTCCCTGAGCTGCACCAAGAATGAGGCCCATGGGGCTGGAGCTGGCTCAGCAGTTGAGAGCACTTGTTCTAACAGAGGACCCGAGTTCAAATCCCGGCACCCAGTGGCTCAGAGCCATCCATAACTCCAGATCCAGGGGATCTGATACCCTGATCTCTGCAGGCACCAGGCATATACACAGTGCACACATACACTCGCGCGCGCGCGCACACACACACACACACACACAGATAAAACACTCATACATGTAAAAAATAAATAAAGCACAAGATGGCCTCACGGGGTATTCCCCCATGGGGTCTTGGCTTCTAGTAGATTGTCAATAGACTACTACAGACCTCACTAAGATTCGTGCTAAACTGAGTTGTATGTAGCCTAAAGCTGCCTGTATGCGTAAGTAACTGTAACCGAATTTATTTAACTTGCATAAAATGGAACGGTTAGACTTCCACGTCCTTGCTGAAAACTCCTAAGCTGAACTTGATGGAGATGCTCTTTAGGTCATTTCCATAAACACTCCTGCACACACTGCAGATGCCGCTCTCTGAACTACTCTTCAGTGAGTGCTACTCTGTTCCTGAACATTTCTTTTCCTTCTTGGCTTTTTGAGACAGAGTTTCTCTGTGTATCAGCCCTGTCTGTCCTGGAACTCACTCTGTAGACAAGGCTGACCTTGAACTCACAGAGACCCACCTGCCTCTGCCTCCCAAGCGCTGGGATTAAAGGCATGTGCCACCATGCCTGGCTTCTGAACATTTCTTCTTTTTGAATTAAACTCCACTGAATTTAACTTCACTGCAGTGTTTATCTTATCAGTATCAATCAGCTCAGAGGTTTCCCCACCTCAGCATCCCTCACGTGTTGAATTAATCGTTCTTTGTTGTGGAGGTTGTTTTGTTCACACTACGGTTTATTCATATTTGCGGCATACAAGCTCTGACCACTAGTTGTATATTGCTCCCCCAGTGGTGAAAATCAACACACTTGCCATACTTGCCTCAATGTCCCATCCAGTCCAGACCAAGTCACTCAGCCCACCAATGGGTTAAATGACCTGTGATGTGTTCATATAAACGTGATAACCTCTGGTTATTAAAAACAAGTGAAGGGCAGAGAGATGGCTCAGCAGTTGAGGATATATTGTCCTTAGAGAATCCAGGTTAGATTCCCAGCACTCAGATGTTCACAACTGCCTGTAACTCCATCTCTGGGACTCTGACATCCTCTGACCTCTGCAGACATTTGTACCATGGGCACACACACAAACACATACATACATAACCAAAAAGAACTAAGTCGTAAGAACAGACATGGAAACATATCTGGGATATGGTGTCACTTTTTTTCTTTTTCTCTGGGTAACCTGCCTCTGCCTCCCGGGTGCCAGGATTAAAGGTATGCGCTACCACCACGCTATGGAAAACCAGCCCAGCCATGCTGTCACTTCCTTAAAAGCAATATAATACAAACATTACCTTGTTTATAAACGACATGTGATGTCTGTTTGTAAACATACATGTACCTGTATGTACTGCATACAGGTACATATCTGTTAACAACAGCTACCTATGTAAAGGTATAGACTTTGATCTTGTCCTGTTTGACTTCTGTATTATAATCTTTCAAATAAGAAAGTATAATACTATTATAATACTTTCTCTAAAACTTCCATCAATTTACACAAAATTTCACCCTAACTTAATGCATACCTAAAACATTAAATTTTGTTTGTTTGTTTTTCAAGACAGGGTTTCTCTTTGTAGCCCTGGCTGTCCTGGAACTCACTTTGTAGACCAGGCTGGCCTCAAACTCACAGAGATCCACCTGCCTCTGCTTCCCTAGTGCTGAGATTAAAGGCATGCACCACCACCATCCAGCTACAATATTAATTTTTTTTTTTTTAAATTTTTTTTTAAAACATTTTTTTTTTTTTTAGATTTATTTATTTATTATGTATACAGTATTCTGTCTGCACGTATCTCTGCAGGCCAGAAGAAGGCACCAGATCTCATTACAGATGGTTGTGAGCCACCATGTGGTTGCTGGGAATTGAACTCAGGACCTTTGGAAGAGCAAACAGTGCTCTTAACCTCTGAGCCACCTCTCCAGCCCTACAATATTAATTTTTAAAATCCATAAGCATACAGAAAATGTGTAAAGACAGTGTCTCCCATCAGGCCCGAGAGTATCAGGTGCTTCTTGGTGATATCATAGACTGGTAGCTCCACACCGACAACAATGGCAGCCCGCTGAGCCGTGAGGGACACGCCCTGGGTAAAAACAGGAATGGGAAACATGAATGATCTTCACATGGTTCAGAAGCTCTCTCCCACCCATGACTAGCTCTGTCAGAAGTGTGGAGTACCAGAGTAAAAAAGGGCCACCACACACAAACTCGAAAGCTCTGACGTCAATTCTGACTGTGGCCAGATCGTGGCTAGGACAAACCATCCTCCAAGCCGCCAGGTTCTGTCACCAGGTGGTAGTTAGGGTCTATTCTGTGAACCAATGAGTCAGGAGTCATCTACATCAGCTCTTGCCTGACCACAGACCTCACCTAAGCCAGGAAACTGTATAGGTCAATCAATCACCCAGTGGGACGGAGACCCAGGGACATTCTGAGAACCGAAACAACAAAAAGCAACCATCAAATAAATGAAAAGTGCTCAGCTTTCCCAAAATCCCTTAAGTGCATTATCTGAAAGGCACCTGAAACCCACAACTCTTTCCTCATGTTCTCATTTGAAAGATAAATTAAGGAGGAAGGTGTCCTCAAAGGCAGAAAACGGCATTCTTCTGACTCCATGACCACACTTAGATTAAGAGACAGTGAGAAGGAGCGGGGTAGGGAAAAGCCAGTATGTGGATTCTGCTCTGCAGGCTCACCTTCCACAGTCCTCTGGTCCCTTCCTGCTGGTATATGTTAATGAAGTTGCCTATCATTCCGCCTTGAACAGCGCTGTTCTGTGCTTGCATTCGGATCTACAGATCATCGGAAAGAACAGCATGAAAAGGAAACTGGCCCACTCTCCACCCCCTCACCACCAAAGATGCACGAAAACCACCCAACAAGTGCTTAATGGGGCATGGGGAAAACCAGCATAAAATGACTGGGATGCTACCTCCAAATACCCTCAGTAGACCAAAAGCATAGGGCGGCCCTTAGCACCTCCAGAGTTTAAAGGGCTAAGCAGCATCAGAGTCCTTTTCATTTGTTTGTTTGTTAAGTCTTGAGTTTTTTCCTTTTTTTTTTTTTTTTGTTCTTATGGGAAGGTCAGGTATAGCCTATTTCTCTCTATGATTTAATAAGGATGAAAAAGAGAGGTGTTTTTTTTTTCCCGAGACAGTGTTACTCTGTGTAGTCCTGGCTATCCTGGGGCTGGCTTCGAACTCAGAGATCCACTGGTGGGATTAAAGGCCTGTGCCACCATACCCAGCTAGAGAAAGTGATGCTAATATTAAAGACTCACTGTAGCCAGTGAGAGTTGCCCAGTGTGCTCAGCTGCAGTAAATGCTGGCAAGCCTAGCTCTTAAATTACTCCAAGCCACAATTATTTCCAGCTTGTCAAAGGTATGCAAATAAGCTTTCCACAGGATGCCCTTACACTTTCTTACCCCTGAACTTCCACAGTTCATAAAACCCAGGAGAGCCACATGACTGAGACTCCACAGTTAAGTGCAAAGTTCAATGTAACCCTTTGTCTTAGAGTGAAGAGGTGAGCTGGGGAGGTGGCTCAGAGGTTAAGAGCACTGACTGCTCTTCCAGAGGTCCCAGGTTCAATTCCTAGCATCCATATGATAATTCAACTGTCTGTAACTCCAGTCCCAGGGATGGGCACCAGGCATGCAAGTGTGTACAGACATGCGTGCAAACAAAATACCCATACACATTAAACAAATCAGAGGGAAAAACAGAATGGAAAGACTTTTCATTTAAAAAAAAAAAAATCAGTATCTTACATTTGTTGAGGGAGCAAATATATTGCCACTAACTTCAAAAGGAACTGTTACCACCTTACTAACTTGGGAAACTAACCAAAATACAGACACCACTTTCTCTATTTAAGACATTAATAGGAGGGCTGGGTGGTGGTGGCGCACGCCTTTAATCCCAGTACTCAGGAGGCAGAGGCAGGTGGAACTCTGTGAGGTCGAGGCCAGCCTGGTCTACTACAGAAAGGACAGCCAGGGCTACACAGAGAAACCCTGTCTCAAAAATAAGAAAGAAGAAAGAAAGAAATTAATAGGAGTATGGATAGATGTGCCATATCTTGCCTTTAGAGCATGTATTAAGTATTGTGCACCCAACATGTTACAGTTTTGAAGTTTGTCAGAATCTATCAGAGTGAAGACTTTCAGAGGGCAGGGTCCTCCCCATACTCATTCGGGATGCTAGCACACAGTCCAAGGCACAGGATCTTGTTAAATAATGGGAATGGAAAGGGGAGCTTCAGAAGGCATTCATATGGGACTTTTTTAAATTACTCATCATTCCTTCGTCTTAATCCAAAATGGATTAGTGTCTATCCATTGTGTCCGCAACAGTTCATCAATGTGTTGCTTCTAATTGTTAAAAGACATAAAGGTATTAGGAAAAAAAACATGTTCAGAAATACTAATGAGAGGGCTGGGGAGACAGCTCAATGGTTAAGAGCGCTTGTTGCTTTTGCAGAGGACCTGGGTTCAGTTCCCAACACCTACATGATGGCTAACAACCATCTGAAACTCTAGTTCTTGAGGATCTGATGCCCTCTTCTGGCCTCTGCAGCCACTGTATACACATGGCACATAGTCATACATGAGGGAAAACACCCATACAAGTAAAATAATAAATTAAAAAAATCTTTAAAAACAATTAACAAGCCTAGATTTATGTAATTTTGTGTAGCCCCTGCATTTTTAATGATCCAACAAAATAAAGGAGATTTTCTATGAAAAACAAAATCAAACATATAAACAAAAGGTTTTTTACTGCTTAATCACTAAAATTTTTATCTTCCAAATGAACTCTATGCAATATCAAGCTCATCTATATCAGTGGGAAATCCACTTAGTGGCTATTCAAAAGTCTGAAATTCAAGATGCATAGTGTGGTGGTTTGAAGGAAGAAAATGGCCCCTATAGGCTCACGAGAAGTGGCACTATTAGGAGGTGTGGCTTTGCTGGAGGAAGTGTGTTATTGGGGCAGGCTTTGAGTTCTCAGAAGCTCAAGCCAGGCCTAGTGTCTCAGTTTCTTCCTGCTGCCTGCGGATCCATGAGAGATGTAGGACTCTCAACTCCTTCTCCAGCACCATGTCTGCCTGCATGCCACCATGCTTTCTGTGATGATGAATGGACTAAACTTCTGAAACTGTAAGCCAGACCCAATTAAATGTTTTCCTTTATAGGAGTTGCCATGGTCATAGTGTCTCTTCACAAAAATAGAAAACCTAACTAAGATACACAGCTTGTTACATTTGCAAAGTCTCATTATCTGAATGCTATCTCCAGTTTAACAACAACAATAATAATAATAATAAAGTAGGAATGTGCCTTTATGATGCAGCCAGCACTTACTTTCAAAACATCAGTTGGATTAGCAATAGCTGAGGATATGACTCCAGACAGAATTCCACACACAACATTGATCAGCAGGGTTTCGTCTACAAACAAAGACATAGTGGTTGGCCTTCTGTACATAGAATTTTTCCTGTTAATGACTCCAATATAAATAATGTAATTATACTCTATCTGTTCACCCAAAGATAAATGTATGCTCTGTGAATTAAGCAATTAATTTTAAAAGAATTATCTACTACTCATCTTTGCTTTTCCAAATGGAAAATGTAGTCCAACTACCTTGTGAATATTCATGTTTATCCCACAGACTCATGCTGCTATCAGAGCTCTTTAGTAAGACATGTATTCATTTAATGCCATCCCAAAAATGGGTGATAATTCACTCAATTTTTAGAAAACTTTCAGTTGACAAACAGAAACTGTACAGCATGTAGCCAAGCATTTTGAACATAAAGACAAAGTGATGGCTCCCACCCTAGCTGAGGAGCTACTGACAACTGATGACTTTTGGGATAGGGAGAGCTACTGTCCTTTAAGAGAACATATGGGCTGGAGAGATGGCTCAGAGGTTAAGAGCACTGGTTACTCTTCCAGAGGTCCAGAGTTCAATTTCCAGCACCCACATGGAGGCTCACAACAATCTATAATGAGATCTGGTGCCCTCTTCTGGCTTGCAGCATACATGCAAGCAGAATACTGTTATACATAATAAATAAATTTTTTTAAAAAAAAAAAAAAGGAAGAAAGAGAGAGGGAGAGAGAGAGAGAGAGAGAGAGAGAAAATTAAAAAAAAAAAAGCTGGGTGGTGGTGGTGCATGCCTTTAATCCCAGCACTCAGGAGGCAGAGGCAGGTGGATTCTCTGTGAGTTCGAGGCCAGCCTGGGCTACTGAGTCAGTTCCAGGAAAGGCGCAAAGCTACACAGAGAAGCCCTGTCTCGGAAAAACCAGAGAGAGAGAGAGAGAGAGAGAGAGAGAGAGAGCGCATACGGCCTTTGGTAGGTCAACCACACACTCCAGTGGATGGTCCCACCCCCACGAGTACATGTCGGCACAAATGAGTCTCTGGGTCATAAAGAAATGAACATGATGTTGGGAGAGGGTGAGGAGGTGGGGGTGGTTCTGGGAGGAGTATATTTAAAAATACAATGATCAAAATATCTGTACAAAGGTTCTTTCTCTCAGCCCAGCAGCAAGCATGGTTTGTTTACTCTTTGTACCCA
This sequence comes from Peromyscus eremicus, assembly GCF_949786415.1. Lineage (NCBI taxonomy): Eukaryota > Metazoa > Chordata > Mammalia > Rodentia > Cricetidae > Peromyscus > Peromyscus eremicus. The sequence goes on along the minus strand of NC_081425.1, from coordinate 46,574,120 downwards.
GTCTTTTCCCTAGTGGTCGAAAATTAACCAAGTCATTAAAAACCCACTCTAAAATGTCTGGACTAGAGCAACTACTAACCCACTGACTGTCCCCAGGAAAACAGGTTGCCACTCACCTTCCGGGCGTTCCACAGCTAATCGCTTCAAGCTCTGGTAAGTGCCAATCTTGATGGTTCCATAGGAAGCCTGGCGCAACATGGCAGGGGCGATCCTGTCACATGGAAAGGCAGGCAGACAAAAGCCAACCTACACGTCAGAAAATCTCAGAAAGGCTCAAGTACAAAGACATACTCCTGCTGGGCGGTGGTGGCGCATGCCTTTAACCCCAGCACTCGGGAGGCAGCGCCAGGTGGATCTTTGTGAGTTTGGGGCCAACCTGGTCTACAGAGTGAGTTCCAGGACAGCCAGGGATACACAGAGAAACCCTGTCTCAAAAAACTTAAAAAAAAAAAAAAAAAAAAGACATACTCAATCTACATCTAAAATGTATTTTTTTTCTTTTGGATATTGAGACAAGGTGTCTCTATGTAGTCTGTCCCAGAGCTCAATGTGTACACAAGGCTGGCTTCAAACTCACCTGCCTCTGCCTACCTAGGGTTGGGATTAAAGTTGTGTCGTGCGCCACCACACCCAGCTTAACATGGATTTCTTAACATTAAAAACGTAACAAAAACACAAGTGGGTCTTGAAATCAGAGGTAATTTTTCGGTCCCTGAATGGAAGCTTGAGACCCCATACTTACCTTTGATGAAAACGCAAATATGGAGTTAATTTGCCCATTCCCATTAAAATGCACAGGCATTCCTTTCTGAGTACAGAGAACCCAGGAAGGCAGGTACCTAACTCCTGGGCCACTCGGTCAGGTTATTTCCTCTAAGTTTTTCCAATACAATATCAAGTTCAAGGCCAGAATCAGCAAACACAAGCCAAATGTCTCCATCCTAGCTACCACCCTCCCATCCGCTGGGCAAGCAGCTGTGTTTTGTTCATACCCCCACCCCTTCCTTCCCCCAGCTCTTCCGGCATGTCCTATCTCCTCCTGTAACTACAGCCTGAGACCCCTCTCCCAAGGTGACCAGCCGGATAGACTACACAGCAGTCTCCACAGCTCATGGAACCTTTGCAGCATTTGCTCCCGGTCACCCTGTCACCTCCCCGACCCGCTTTCCTGTCACTCCTCCCACTACTGTTCTCCACACCACAGCATTCCACTACACCCCCTGGGAGCTCGTGCAGATCCTCCCCTCTTCCTCCACACACTCCCCAAGACGTCATTCATTCCCACGGCTTCATCCTAACAGATGATTCCTAAATCCACCCACAACACAGTTCTGAAGAGTTTCCAGCTGCTCCTAGTTCCTCAATTTAGACCCCCGACAGAAGTCCCTATCAGATGTCCTGCACTGAATTCACTCCCCTCCTTCTCTAAATGCTAGCCCCTCTCTTCTGTTTCCTATGGGGTTGGGGGTGGGAAGTTTGGCTACGCCCTGGCTAAACCCACAAGTCCAGACCTTAGCGTTTGCTTCCTCCTTCCCACTACCTCTCCTACATGGGACCCTCATAAGGAAGTCCCACAGTGCCGCTGATCCTGAAGCCTAAACACTTTTCTGGCCCACTTCTTCCTCCATCTTCAAGCCCAAAACCTCAGTGCATACCCTCACAGTCTCTGCTCCCACCGTGACACCTGCTTCTCAGGAGTCTTCTTTTAATTCTTCCTCCCCTGGCAGCCATGTGACTTTCATAATGGAGACTCACGTGAGTCTTTCTATGAAAAACTCTTCAGCAGCTCTTGTCTACCACAGGTATAATAAATGCCAAGTGTTGACAGGCATGAGGAGGATGCTGGGGATGAGAAAGCATCACACACACACACACACACACACACACACACACCAGGCATTGACATTATATAAGTCAGAGAAAACACCCCCAAACGAACCTACGGCTGTCATAGTGAATGAGTCCAGGCCTGGTGTTGCTCTTCTCCTTTCTCTTGTTTTTACCTACAATTTCTCATTTTTAAATATTGACTTGGCTGAGCGTGGTGGCACATGCCTATAATCAGGAGGAGAGAGAATCATTTGAGCCAGGAGGTCAAGGCAGCCTAGGCAACACAACATGACCTCTCTATGAATGTATGTATGAGTAAATGAATGAATGAATAAATAAATATAAATAAAATGTCTTGGCTTGATTTAAATACAAAGACCTCTGGTGATTAGTGAGTCCATGGAGGGGCTTAGGGCAACCAGTGTGGGGTGGATGCTTGGCCTGGCATAGGCTGTCTATGTCCTGGAGCTCTAATAACACTCTGGCTTCATCTATTGCATTCACCAACTCCCAACATGTGTATTCTGAAATACGTGCTATTGCAGGACTATGATGCTGCCTAGCTCTGCAGGAATACATCTCCCCTCTCACTCTGCCTACCTAACTCTTAAGCCTTCAAAGTCTGATTGTGTGCCTCCTAAATAAGTGGAATGGCTCTCCTGAAAAGCCCCATTTCTCTGCCCTCGACAATGTGGGATGGACACCAGATACCACTGTAATCCTCTTTCCGCATCTGCAGCCCCCACAATGACAGTTCACTGGGGACTGTGTGATGCTCTGACCTGCTGCAGGCCGCAGGAATATATCATAAGAACTCAGCTGGTTATGGCAAAAATCACTACCTGGAGGGATCAGGGAATTCCTCCAGAGGAAGCCAAATTCCAAGGAGCTTTTGGTGTTACTTGGCTTGTTATATATTAGCTGTATTCTGTTATGAAAATCATGTGTGCCTTCATAGTTTTCCCAATTGGCTTTTCCCTAAGAAGGGCTAACAGTGTGGACTGATCACTCTCTGGACATACACATTCCAGGTATTTGGAGAACAGCCTCAGGAAAGGCTTTCTCTGGAATCAGATATCTCCCTTGGCCACTTTCAAGGACTAGCAGTAATAACAGTCCACATGCAAGTCTCCTGATTTAAGGTAAATTCCACAAGGAGACACCACCTAGGTCAGGTGAACGTTAAGTAGTAGCTTTACACAATTTAGCTCGGACCCTCCTTTCTTACAGCCTTACTAACTTTATAGACCTTTAACTCCTTACCTAACCACTTCTAGGAATATTTAGATAACTTTCTGCGCTGACAGCTATGCTCAGCCAGAACCCCAGTTCAAGCCTCCCTGTAATTGTCATCATTGGCAGCATCCAGCCAGGTCCATCCCCAGATGGAGGAAAGTACCTTATCAGAGATACCTCTGTACTCTCTAAAAACAGACTTAAGCATCCAGGCTACCTATTTGAGAAGGCCTGATGGATGTGCCAATTAAGCTTAACTTTCTCCTTTCCCAAATCTTTCCTCTAGGTCCAGATCTTCTTTTAACTATCACCAGAGGTATCTAGCTGTACACAGGTTGCCTAGCAACTGAGCACATTTTCCCCCCACCCTGCAGAAAAATGACAGATAGCTCGGACAGATAGGAGCCACAGGAAAAAAGAAGGCAGTTTTATTTTCTCCCATTGACCTAGCAACTTATAGATTCTTAACATTTTCTACTAATCACGTTTAAGACTATAGTTGAGCACATAAGATCCCTCTTCTTAGATATTACCTGAATTTATCCTTTAGTTAATTCATTTCCCCATTGGTCACTTCCCTTTGGGTTGGCAAATGATAATTAACAGTTATTGCCTCTCTATGTGATTCTTATCATCCCTCCGTTTGACCCTGGAAGCCTGGATTTACACTGCTAAGGGAATACTGCTTGTAAGTGTATATATACCAGGACTCCCAGGGCACAGAGACAGAGAAGAGAAAAGAGAATGGAAGAACTAGATGGGTAAGAACTTGAGAGGAACTGAGATGGGGAAGAACTAGATTGAAGGGCTAGAAGAGAGTACTAGAAGAACGAGATGGAAGATGAGGAAGAGCCAGATGGGGAAGAACAAGATGAGAGAGAAGGAGATAAGAGAGGAGCTGATATGGGAAAGAACTAGATGGATGAGAACCTAGATGGGGCAGAACTAGATGAAGGAATTAAGATAGAACTTAGAGGGGACCACAGATGAATGTAGAGAGAAATCAGGCAAGAAAGGGGCTAAAAATGAGAGCAGAGTATAAGCTTGTAGAGAGAGAACCAACACAAAATAATAAAGTATATGGACTAAGGAGTTTCGTGTACATAGATTCATTTCTTTTCATCAAAGATTATATATCAGCTGGTTGTAGATTCTTCCTGGACCCTGGGAGGGGACTATCGAGGGGCTGGACCCCTGTAGTCTCTAATACAGACCCTCAGCTATCCTCCACATCCACGCTTACCATTCTCTGTGCCCTGAGAGACTGATCCTTACAGACCACATCTCACTGACAGACATTCTTCCCTCTGACTTCCAGGAGTACAGCCAGTGGGAGAGGAAGGGAAAAGGGGGAGCAGCAAGGCACCCCCCGAGTGACCCCTGGGGGCAGGCAGTACCTAAGCATCTGCCGATAACAGTCTTCTCCCACAAGGCCTCACCCTCCTGAGCTCTGGCACCATGATTGGCCGTTTAGCCTAGGGTCACTTTGCCAGTTTCTAGGTACCTCAGTATCCACCCTTCATTTGTTCACTTAAGCCTTGACTAGTCCCTTAAGATCCATCATTTAAACCATCAAAGGGTGTTGTGCTTCCTGCAGAAACCTCACTGATACATTGGCCCAGCCTTGTCTTGTTAACTTTCCTGTAAATCACTCAATGAATTTAAAAGCACTTCCAAGCCTTAACCACAAGAGAATATATAATTTTATATATACTTGTATATATTTTATAATTATATATTTATATATTTTTATAATTATATATTATATATAATATATTATATATCTTTGGAGCGAACAGTATTTTAATTGGATGGAAAATAATATGAAGGATTTTAGCTTGAGCCATCTCTAAGAGATTTTGAAAAATGAGACTGAGTATGATTCTTCATATATCATAACTATCATATCAAGTATGATTTCCCTTCATTCTATGGAACAAAACAGGATGTGATGTTTTTTACACTGACATGAAGACTATATGAGGTCTAACTCACGTCCATACACTTGTGTATTTGGAGAACATCAAATATTCATCTTCCCCGCCTAGGGAATTTTATTTTATTTTTCAAAATTAAAATGTAATTCTTTGTTTTTGTTCTCTATTTTTACAAGATAAAATTTTTATCATGGCGAAAACCTTGACACTTCAGAATAACTAAGGGAAGGAGCTATTCTTTTAAAGGATGAAAAACTGTTTAATGAAACATTTTAAACATGTGTACATTATATTGTTATCTGTTTTTTAATAAAAACAATTTTACCAAAGCCTTTGCTATATAACATATGTATTTAGATAAGAGATAAATTTAAAAGGAAAAAAATTACCATGCTAATTTCTCTTTTCAAATACACTCTAGTGTTCAACTTTTTCCTCTATGAAGGTGCCGTTTTAAGTATCCACTTGGAAGGGCCCACAGTTAAACACAAACACACAAAAGTATACTCACCCTGAATACAGCGCCCTCAGCCCTTCTTCCTGACCTATCCTCATCAGTGCGTGCAACATCCCTCGGTACCGGATTTCTCGGAAGTTGGCATCATTTGTCTGGCCTTGAATCTGGAGCCGTGTCTTAGTTAAATCAATTGGAAATGTGCCTAAAGAAAAGAGGTTGGGGGTTTAGCTTGGTGGTGGAGTGCTTGCCTAGCAATCACAAGGCCCTAGGTTTGGTCCTCAACTCTAGGGGGTAAAAATGTTAAAGAAAAGGAAAAAAAACTATCTCCCTGAAAAAAAGAAACATTAAGAAATGTCAGGGCTAGGGAAATAGATCACTTGGGAAAGTGTTTGCCTTATAAGCATAAAAATCTGAATAGGATTCCCAGATGCCATATGAAAAGCTGAGCATGGTGAACACTCTGGGAAGTCAGGGGCTTGCTTGCTGGCCAGGCAAGTTCCAGGGCAGTGAGAGATCCGCCTCAAAGAGAGAGAGAGAGAGAGAGAGAGAACGAACCAAGGAATGATTCCCAAGGTTGCCTGCTGGCGCGCGCGCGCGCGCACACACACACACACACACACACACACACACACACACACACACACGCACGCATGCACGCACACGCACACACAATATTGGCAGCCAGGCACTGTAGTATATACATCTATAATTCTAGAACTCAAGGAAGCAGAAGATTAGTTTGAGGCTACACAACAGTATCTTGTCTCAAACAAACAAATGAAAAGACAAACTACATAGTCTTTTATATTTTAAAAAAAAAAAAGGTGGGGGAACCGAGAAATTAACAACCCCCCCCAAAATGAATTGTTTGCTGTTTTTGTTCTGTGAGACAAGTTCTCATGTTGCCTATTCTGACCTCAAACTTGCTATGTAGCTGAAGTTGACCTTGAACTCCTGATCTGTTTGCCCTCACCTCCCAAAATGCTGGGGTAACAGGTGCATGCTTACCATACTCAGTTAAACATTTACTTATGCTCCATCTTTTACATAAAGCTGAGGAGGCTACATCACTATAGAACGCGGACACACAACATCATTTACACAAAGGAAATCCACTTAAAACCCCAAATAACTATACTCTCTATGTCAGAAAAGGCTAAGATTGGGTTCAGTAACTGAACAGTGGGTTTTAAAAGTTTAAGGAATTTTCACTGAGCAAGGAGTGTTTATAGTCTAAAATGAAATCTGATGAGGCTGGTAAAGATCCTTAACACCAGACCTGACCATTTACCCACACATACAGAATCCATCCTCAAACAGTAACTCTGGCTTGGTAAGTCCAGGCTAATTCACTCAGGGAGAGGAACCAGTCTTTCAAACTCCTCAGTTCGCTCACAGAAAGTGGGTAATCATGAGCCTTGCAAGTCACCTGAGCCAGAGGAGTGTCTAAACCAGCACAAGACACTCAGAAGCCAAGCAGTCAACAAGGGCTTGATAAACAGAGCATAAACACAGGAGCAAAGCAGTCAGATGCGGAACCCAATGGATGCCGTCAGAACGGAATGCAGGCCACACACCAAGTTAGAAAGTGATGGAGTACAGTCAATCTACTCGGGTTCAGAGAAGTCCCTGGAGCTTGCCACACTTCTTTGCAGCCAAATGAATTAATAGTGGCAAAGTGGAACAAAGGGCGAGGTAATAAGGTCAAATCACCCCAAATGGGAATCTTAAAAGTTGTTTGGTCAACTTTCTCACTACTGCACTTTAAACCCCAAATTGCTAGTAAGTAGCCCAAGTGACTAGTCCGTCCAAAAACGTACCCAAAGAACACATGTCTGGATATCGAGGTTACTATTTCACAGGCTTGCATTCTGCAGTTGAACACCATGCACACCAAACACCCACCAGGCAAGGCTTTGGCGCCCAGGGCTCCTTACCGCATTCCGCTGTGATGGAGGCCAGCCCTCCATACACAAAGGGCTTCCAGTTGAGGGCTGACATTTCCACTATCTGGTCTCTTTGGAGTTACTCAAACATTGCCTCCCACAGGTTTGCCTCCAGGTTTGCCCTGAATTACAAAAGGGAAAAAAAGATTCAAAACCATGACGTCTCAGTCACTGTTCTATGGCTGTGAAGAGACACCATGACCACGGCAACTCTTATTAAAGCAAAACATTTAACTGGAGGCTTGCTTACAGTTTCGGAGGTTTAGTCCATTATTACCATGGCGGGGAGCAGTAGCTAAGAGCTACATCCTGATCCACAGGCTAAGACAGAGAGACTGGGCCTGGCATGGGCTTTTGAAACCTCAAAGCCCGCCCCCAGTGACACACTTCCTCAAACAAGGCCACACCTCCTAATCCTTCTAATCCCATCAAACAGTTCCACTCCCTGATGACTAAGCATTCAAATATAGGAGCCTATGGGGGCCACGATTATTCAAACCACCACACATAAATTTCCACACAGGCAGCTTCTGCTTCAAACTCTACCCATGGGTTTTATTCAGAGAGTACCCCTCAAACAACCTTATCAACAACTGAGGTGAACCCTGCCTTACCAAAGCACAGCCCCTGTGTCCTAGGCCCTGTGGTGGTCTGAATGAAAATGGCCCCATAGGCTCATAGGGAATGGCACAATTAGGAGGTGTGGCCTTGTTGGAGAGAAGTGTGTCACTAGGAGTGGGTACTAGATTTCAAATGCTCATCCAGGCCCAGGGGCTCTCTCTCTCTTCCTGCTGCCTGCTGATCCAGATATAGAACTCTGTGCTCCTCCGGCACCATATCTGCCTGCATGCCGCCATGATGACAATGGACTAAACCTCTGAAAGGTAAGCCAGCCCCAGTTAAATGCTTTCCTTTATAAGAGTTGCTGTGGTCATGGTGTCTCATCCCAGCAATAAAACCCTAACTTAGACAGGCCCCAAATGAGCAATCTCTAATCTTCCTTCTCCAGGGGCCTTAGCCTACACTCTGCCAGGCTGACACTCTGACATGTGTGTACACTTTTCAGCACAGTGCAGAGGAAGCTGCTTTCTAGACAGTCTTATTTTAGCTTAGATCTCCATTTCCTCATGCAACGAAGATTTGCTATTCATTTGCCACCGTCTTAATGAGTCCCTAGGGAAACATCATACATCCCTCGGGAATACTAAAATTGGAAACCGCTATAAACCTAGATCAAATGAAAATTCATTGACATGAACAAAATCCTCTTTGAGTGTGTACTTGGTCAATGCCCACTCACTCCCTCCAGACTGTGTTACAAGCTTAGAGGACGCTTGGCATGAAGGTAAGTAGAGGCAGAGCTCGGTCAGAAGTACACACTTGGTCCTGTTGACCTCCTATGCTAAGAATTTTCTGCACCAACACCACCATCATCAGATCAGCCAGCCCAACAAATAGCAGAGCACAGACTTACTTATATTTACTTTTGGACCATTTCATACACACATACACACGCAATGTATTGTGATTATATTGACCCCCATTATCCTCTGTCTCCCCGTTCCCTCTGAACCCATTCTTCCCACCTAGTTTCCCAGTGGCTACACCATTAAGAGAAAATGACACCCCCTCCTCCAGCAACCATTAACAGTCACTAGTTCCTCAGGAAGGGATGGGGCTTCAATATCTCCTCCTCTATGCGTGATGGGAAGTTGAGAACCCAGTCTAATGCAGGTATCCATAAAGGATGGATGTTCATGGTTGCAACAGCAATATCATATCTGGATGGCAGTGTTACATGATATCTTTCCCCATCTCCTCACTGGCCAGAACTTCCTGATTCAGCCAGGGTGGCTGGCCATCAAGTCCCAGGGATCCACCTATCTCCACTCCCCAGCACTGAGACTGCATGCATGTGTCACTACACCTGCCTTTTTACATGGGTCTGGGAATCAAACTCAGATCCTTGGCAAGCATTTTACCAGCTGAGCTATCTCCCCAGCCCTCCCCCACTACAAAACAAGTATCTCTGAAATGAACTGAAGGTTCTTACTATATTCACTGCTCTATCTAGTCCTCCAAAACTCACATTATCCCAAAAGGCTGCTCCCACCCCTGTTCAGCTTCTACCTGACTGGTTCTGAGGGGTGTGATGCTACACATGCATCAGGCACCTGTGTGGAACATGGGCTTCCTTAGCACTTCAGCCTTGGGTGCAGACCAAGCATCCACGCCATTTCTGTAAATCAGTAAATGAAAGAAAAGATGGCCTCAGGGGACCCTGTGATTTACATTTCTGCTTATAATAGCTGTTTTTCAATATGACATTACAGTTGTGTCTCCTTTCCATTCATCTAATTTACAAGTCTTTTTCTACAATTAAATATGTAAACATGGATATATATGGATGGGTATATCTGCATAGAACACTCTCTCTCTCGCGCGCACACACACACACACACACACACACACAGCATGCATGTGCACACAATAACCTCCAAAATGCCAGCAAACATTTATAGAAAAGAAAGACTTCTCATTTTTAACTACACTACCATCATACCCTCACGCTATGTCACTAACTTTCTGTTGCTATTTTTGAGCTATCATTACTTCTGTAAGTTTTAATATTAAGTACTTTTTCTTCCCTTGTTTTTGGCTTTGCCTTGTTTTTGTTTTCTGAGGCAGTCTCCTATGCCGGCAGACCTGGAACTTACTCTGTAGACAAAGATGGCTCTGAACTTGTGCTCCTCCTGCTTCCTGGAAGTACAAGTACGCATCACTACACCTGGTTTTATGCAGTGCTAAGGATCAAACCCAGGTTCGTGAGTGGTAGGTGTGATGGCTAATCTTGGTGGTCATCTTTACCCACCTAGGAAGAGGTAACCTCTATTGAAAAATTGGCCTTTGGGTATGTCTGTGGAGCATTTTCTTGATTACTAATTGATACTGTGAGCCTACTGTGAGAAGTACCATCTCTAGGTAGGTGTGCCTCAACTATATAAGACAGGTAGCTTGCTGAATGTGAGCCTGGAACAGGACAGTAGCAGTGTTCCTCTGATTTCTACCCTTACTTCCCTTGAGCATGGACTGTAATCTATCAGATAAAATAAACCCTTTCCTTCCCAAGTTGCTTTGGGCAGTGTTTCTCTCACAGCAACAGAAAAGAAAATAGCACAGAAATTGGTACCAGGAGTGGGGTGTTACTGTGATTAACCTTACCATGTTTGTTTTGTTTTTTTGTTTTATTTGGGTGGGTTTTTTTGGTTTTGTTTTTTTGTTTTCTTTTGTTTTTTTGGCAGGGGAAGATATAGAAGTATTTGGAACTCAGACTGTTGAGTACTCAGACTTTAATGAGTGGTTGTTGTGGGAGCTTTTGAAGATAACATAGACAATGGAGGCCTGGCTCGTGACATTTTAGAGGGAAGCAGAGACTCTATTAGGGTCATTCATGTGATATTTCAGATTAGGAATCTGGTTGCTGACCTTTAGCTGAGCCTAAAGCAGCAGCTTGATTAACAAGAGACCAGCCCCACTCGAGTGAAACCTTGTGTGCTTTTCTGGGACAACAGATGCTGGTCATCTGGGGCTGAAGAATCAGCTGTTTCTAATGAGAGATCGGCCTCACTGATATGAAATATTCCGGGAATTATTTATTTAGGGTCAACACACAAGCTTTGGTCCGGGAGAGCCAAGGCTGTGTCTCAAGCAGCTAGTTGGAACTTGGTAATATCTAAGGGTCACTCACATGGGTACTGGTTTTGAAAGCATGAGAGGCAAGATTGAAGGGGGTCATAGAGAGCAGCTGAGGCTAAGCAACATCCAGGAAAGGCCACTGATGGAGGTCTAGTCTCAGTTTCAGTGGGAACTCTGGGACACTGGAGATGTCAGACCTGTGGAATTTCTGCCAAGGGCAATGGCAAATGTGGAGTTAAGCCGGCCTCAGCCTACAAGGCAAGCTGTGTGTGCTGCGGAAGGCAGAGCTGGGGAAGTGGGGCTGCCCAAGCTTTTGGGGACAGAGGATCACGAATGAACACCAGATACTGGACACTGAGCTACAGAATCTGAATTTTGGGTTTGCCTTGATCTGACTGTAACTATGCCCCAGTTATCTCAGAATAAGAAAGTAAACAACTTAGTTTTGGTTTTACAAGTGCCCACAGTTAAGAGACTTTGAACTTTCAAAGAGATAATGAACTTTTAAAGTGTTAACGATTTTTTTAAAGATTGTGGTACTTAAAAGAATAACCTGGCCTACAAAGAATTTACAAAAAAACAGAAAGCCTCAGGAAGGTGGACAAGCATCCAAATAAAATAGGCCCAGCTGGAGGCTGGTATCTGCCAACAGGTGTGTTCTAGGCTGTGCTGACCATGGCAAACGGCCAGAGGTTCGGTTATCTTGGGCTGTAACCTATGTTCAGTAAACTAACCCATTTGTGTCTGAGCTCTCTTGGAAGGGCTCTCCCAGGCACATTCTTGTTTGTTTGTTTATTACACGTACAGTGTTCTGCCTGCATGTATGCCTGCAGGCCAGAAGAGGGCACCAGATCTCATTACAGGTGGTTGGGAGCCACCATGTGGTTGCTGGGAATTGAACTCAGGACCTCTGGAAGAGCAGCCAGTGCTCTTAACCGTTGAGCCATTTCTCCAGCCCGCACATTCTTTACCTTCCTGTGAGGAGCGATTCTTCAGAGAACCCCAGTTCTATATGGTGAAGGCCAAGATGGAGATGGATGCATCTGGTGAGCGTCTCAACTTGAGAACTAACAAAGAGATGATAACTTGGCAGACGGCCAGAGTCAAGTGGCGGCTGTAGACCACCTCCCATCATGCCCTTGTTTTTGGTCATCCTCTCGAAGTCAGATCTACAGCCGTTCGCTTTGCTGCATCACAAACACAACACCGATATCAGCTGTTCTTACGGAATAGCTGACGTCAGGCATTGCTATACACTTTTCACACAAAGGACTCGATTCAGTCCTCATGACCTGTGAAACAAACTTCACAACTAAAGCAACAAGGCTCAGAAAAGAAAGGCAACTCTTCATTCACGATGGGGCACCCAGGCGAGTGTCCCTCTGAAGGACTGTATGACCTCTCCTCTTCATACTACTTTGCAGTCAAACAGTATCTTCCAGGGCTGTTAAACACATATGCATATATGTGTGTGTGTGTGTGTGTGTGTGTATTTATGAAGACTGAGGGGTGTATCTTGGTGACAGAGCACTTGTCTAGCATGTCGAAGGCTCAGGGTCCAATCCCTAGCAACACCACCAAATATTAAATAGGCGAGTAGAGTGATAGCTGTACAATTTGGGGGGACAAGAGATAAAAATCTCTTATTTTAAAATATATTTTCTGAATGAAAATATTTATACAAAGAACCTTAAAGATTCTCGCTACACTTAAGATATATACTGTTACCCATTCTATTATATCATCTTTCCTATGTTAATTAACATTTATTTCCACCTGACTTTATTTGTACAACTGTAAAGAGAGGCCACTAGAACATAGTACTTGGAAAAGAACTAAAACAGCACAGGAAATACAGCAAATAGGACTATATGAAATTAAAAGACTTCATTAAGAAAATTATCAGAGTGAAAAGAGCCTACAGAATCAGAGGGGGAAAATCTTTGCTAACTACATATGAGACAAGGGATTGATATACAGAATGCATAAGGAACTGCAAAAATTAAATACCAAATTCAATCAATAAATGAGCTACTAAACTGGACAGAGGGTTCAAAAGAAACGACTGGCCAAGAAACACTTGAACAAGCATTCAACATCCTTACTCATCAGGTAAATGCAAATTAAAACTGCTTTGAGCTGGGTCTCTTTGATCCCAGCACGCTTGAGGCAAAGGCAGGTGGATCTCTATGAGTTCAAGGCCAGCCTGGTCTACATAGTTCCAGAACAGCCTGAGCTAACTAGTGAGAACCTGTCTTAGAAACAAAAACAAACAAAAAACTTCTTTGAGGTTCCATCTCAGAGGTTCCAGCTCCAGACAGAATGGATGCCATCAGGAAAACAAATAAGGACAGCAAGAAGGCTTGGCAGGTAAGAGCGCCGGTCCCCGAATCCTGGAGACCTACAGAAAACCTGAATTCTAAAAGTTGTTCTGACTCTGCACCTGCACTGTAGGTTCTCTCATGCATGTAAGTCCGTGTGTGTGCATACACATATATATACATACACACACACACACACACACACACATACACATGCACTTAATTTTAAAAAGACTACAAATAGGGGGCTAGAGAGATGGCTCAGCGGTTAAGAGCACTGACTGCTCTACCAGAGGACCCAGGTTTGATTCCCAGCACTCCATGAGTTCAAGGCCAGACTGGTCTATATCAAGTTCTAAGCTAGCCAAAGCTACATAGTGAGACCCTGTCTCAAAAATAAGTGAAAAAGAAAAAGGGAAAAAAAAGTGATCCACATATACAATGGTATTTTATGCACCCATTAGAAAAAATGAAATCGTGCCATTTGCAGGAAATGTATACAATTGGAAATCACCATATTAAACTAAATCAGAAAGATAAAATATTGCATGTTTTATAATTGTATGTGTATTTTTAAGTGCATGCGTGTGTGTATACAGATTGTGATATTAGAAAGAGGATTGTGTGTATGTGTGTGGGGGGGGGGGTGTACAGATCACGGTACTAGAAAGAGGCTCATGAGAGGGGAGAAAGAGACCTTAGGGAGACAGGAAACGGTGACGGGAGTGTGGGAAATAAGAAAACAGAAGGGCTCTAGCTGGGGGAGAAAGGGAGTCAGATGGAGGGAGTTGGGGGCCGTTGCGTAGGGTAACGAATGAGAGCAATGACGTCATTGGGAAACTCGCGGCTTTGTATGCTCATTTTTTAAAAACTGGTACTTGCTGCAAGCACTTCCAAGAGCTTTCCAAGTTTCTCTTACATAATTAATGAATCATTTTCACTTTAGTGTGTTCTTTCAGTCTACAGTCTTAAAATGTAATCACATACTCTACCCTTTCGTGTTCTCATAAATCTCTCCCCTACTACACTGTCTTTTCATAAACGTTTCCTATTCCCTATTCTTTTTTAAAAGCACATAGTGAGGGGCTGAGAGATGGCTCAGCAGTTAAGAATACTGGCTGCTCTTCCAGAGGACCACGGATTGATTCCCAGCACCCACATCAAGCAGCTCACACCTGGTGCCCTCTGGCTTCCTGCACACATGTGGTGCACATAAACTCACGCACAGACACATAAATAAATAAAAAATGAATAAATCTTTTTAACAAAAAAAGCGCACAGAGAAAAATAAATTCATCACAGACTTATGAAATATGGGGTTTTAAGAACATTCCAGAAATCGGTACCATTTCACATGAGTTAACTGGTTACAAAAGTTGGCAGCGCCAATGCCAAGATCAAAACTCATGCCTTTCAACTTTTACACTACGCATCTCCGAATGTAGAATCTGCAAGGACGTTCCAGCATTGTTTTGCTATTCTTAGGCAAGAACAATCCTGACGACTGCAAGCGTTTTGCCTGAAACTACACCCAAAAAGACTTTAAAACGCATTAACACGTTAACTTCTCGAGCAATTCATTTGACAGGTTCAACACGAACGCGAGAAGCAACCCTGTTTTGTTCCACAAGCAATTGTGTGTGTGCCTTAAAGGAGATGGAACTGTTTATTATCCGTCTATATACCAACGCTGAAGATTGCACCTGACACCCTGTACATGCGAAAGAGCTCAACCACTGGGTTACATCCCTAGCCCTCCACCAGCAATTCAATGGGTAGTGAGCCTTTTCCCGGTACTGAACTCGCGGGTGCTGAGGCTGCACCGTCTCAGCCCACGGATGGGAGGAGCGCACACCAGTGGGAGGAAGAAGTGCCGCAGCAAAGGGTGCAACCGCTGAGCCTCCCGGACGCCCCCCTCGGCCATCCCACGCGGCTCCAGCCGAACCATCCGAACCCGGGAGCGAGCCCGGGCCCGGGAGCCTCGTGCCCACCGAGCACAGACCGCAAACCCCCAACGCACTTCAGCCCCGAGCAAACCCGCTGCAGGGGTCCTCTGGTCGTGTCCTCAAGGCAGCAGCACGGACGGGAACTCACCCAGCGGCGGAGCTCCTCCTCCTCCGAGCCGGTGCAGCCGCCTGGGAGCACTGCGGGGCGGGAGCGGAAGAAAAGGCCGCGGAGCTGCGGGCGCGGCCCAAGCCCGGCTACGGCTCCGCCCACATCCCGCCGGACACGCCCATACCTCGTTCTCATTGGTCACTGCCGGCACCGGCCCCTCCAGGCCACGCCCCCGTCCAGGCCGGTTTAGCCCAGGAGGAGTCAGCCTCGGTAGCAGCCACCCGGTCCCAGGCTCTCACTACTGGAGACCGCTGGCTCCTACCTCTCGGCTTTCGGTCTGTGAAGGAGAAACTGGGAAGCCAGAGAGCCAAAGGAGTCTTCTCCAAAGGGGCTTCTCTGTGTGTCCTGGAGCCTCCGCCACCACAAAGAAATTGTCTCACGATTACTATGTCTACCCTAGAGC